>NC_052149.1:197803853-198024478 GCF_902713615.1 Scyliorhinus canicula
CAGAGAGAGAGAGAGAGAGAGATGGCAGAGAGAGAGAGAGACAGGCAGAGAGAGAGAGAGACAGGCAGAGAGAGAGAGAGACAGGCAGAGAGAGAGAGAGACAGGCAGAGAGAGAGAGAGAGAGGTGTCTGAAAATCGTTCCACTCAAGTAAGATCCAATCACCACCTATTACCGGGCAGAATACAGCTTTGTGGGCAATTTATTGGCCAGCAGCCAACCAATTGAATCCAGTACCACTCCATCTCTCGGATGCCAAAAAGTCTGAGTTCACCTGTTCAACCACGAGCATCAAAAACAATGTTGCAATTTCTTGAATTCCTCATTCTCTCTGCTGCTTTACTTTACGATGCATGTCCATTAAGAGTCCATGGATCAAAACTGTTAACAACAAAAATAAAGGGGAAATAAGGGAATCAACAGGGTGGCCCTTACACTAGAATATGATATAAGTAACAGTATACATTTTTATATTCCTTTTAAGAATAAGAAGATGACAACCAATGAGATTATCAGCAGAAAATCCTGAAATCCTGGCCAGTGCAGACTCAATGGGCCGAATGGCCTCCTTATGCACTGTATCTGCTATGAAAAAGTGTTCAGCACCATTATAACTGTCAGCAATTTGTGCATTTTTCACTCCTTCAGCAGGCACGCGGTTTGCAGTGATTACTTTTTTCTAAAATTAGAATGTTTTTCTAAATTTTAAACAGAGTTGACAAATTTATATCTTTACTGAACATCTGTGGGTGTTTCTCAACTCAAAAACAGCACCACATCAAGAAGCATTAAATAAAGTTGTAAACATGAATTTACCTTTGACTTGCAATTACAAAGTATAATTGCACAGATTAACTTCAAGTAAGTAGGTTAGCAAAAGAACGCCAAAGGTAAAAAAGTTATTTCAAAGCTTGGAATTTAGCATAGGACATGCGAAAGTCACCATCTGCGGAATTCCAACAATTTTTCCTTCGGCAAAAATTAAGGCTGTAAATAAACCATAATTTTAAATCTAAATCCATGTACAAATATGTACATATACTTCATTTTGTTGAAAATGTGCCATTTAAGTAACAACAGGCAAGGTAATATAAATGAAAATCCACAGCAAAACCAATTCATACAGGATTTATGTCAGAAATAAAGCAGGAAGAATAAATTCTACAAGTATAAACTGCACTTGGAAGTGAAATAAACTCAGTATTCAAAAATATATGGGACTACATCCGGTTTTGGCACGGGTTTTGCTGTCGTGAAAGTCCACAAATCCTGCGTTGGAGTCAACACAGTCTCAGAAACGGAGAATCCCGCCCATGGTTTATGTTGTTAATAACACCTAATAAGATTAGAAACTACATCACTTGTATTTAAGGGTGGACTGTTATGAAAGTGCTTAATACCTCCCGGGTCTTTATGTGACGAAGCTTTCAATTTTCTCCAGAAGATTTTCGCCCATCTTGAAAATTCTGTCAGCAGGGATTAAAGTTAGAAATGTCAGGAAATTACATCCCCAACAACTATAAACATTAATAACTGGTTACAGAGATAGCATAAATTTCTATCCCCACAACCCCATTCCTAATATTATAAATCCGTGCCACCAGCAATATTGCAACAGGGACACACACGTTTTCAGTTCCTTTTCAAACTTCTGCATTTACAAAATATTTACATTTAGATTGCCAATGAGTCAAATATTAAAAATTCTATATCCATTAGAACATTATCAAAATATCCCATTTTTGGATCACTAATTAAGATATATTCAGAAATTTCTCTCAAGCTTTGAAAATGAGACATGACCCACCAAAAATACGCAATTGTCTCTGCTTTAAGCAAGTTGTACAGAGGACAAAGGTTCAAATATCATGAATGAGATGTCTGGATGAGTGCAGTTCCAATAACATTTAAGAAGCTTGACACCATCCAGGACAAAGCAGTCCACTTGAACCTGCTTCCACAAACATTCAAACCCTCCACCACCGACGAACAGTGTCAGCCGTGTGTACCATCTACAAGATGAACTGCTGTAACTCACCAAGGTTCCTTAGATAGCACCTTCCAAATCCACGACCATTACCAGCTGGAAAACAAGAGCAGCAGATACCTGGGAACCCCACCAGCTTGAGGTTCCCCTCCAAGTCACTCCCCATCCTGACTTGGAAATATATTGCCGTTCCTTCTCTGTCGATGGGACAAAATCCTGGAACTCCCTCCCTAACAGCACAGTGGGTGCACCTACACTTCAAGGACTGCAGCAGTTCCAGAAGGCAGCTCATCACCACCTTCTGAAGGGCAACTAGGGATGGGCAATAAATGCTGGCCTACCAGCAATGCCCACATCCCGTAAATGAATAAAAGAAAAATGCAGTTACATATGGTTAGGGTTGAGCACACCATCTGAGGAATATTACACTATTACCAGCCCTTGGTGTACATTGGCTGAAAGGCCTTGCACAGTGGTCTTTTCACATTGTGCTCTGGCAGCAGTGGCAGCCCCAAGTTTGAGTGCGTTCCTCAGCATGTATTCCTGGACTTTGGAATGTTCCAGTCTGCAAAATTTGCCCAAGGACCATTCTTTGCACTTTAAGATCAACAAGTTTCAGGAAGACTAAAGAGCATCTTTCACCCAGTTGATGATCCTCCAGTGGCAGTTAACGGTTGTCTTGGTGTGCATCCCTGGGAACAGACAGCAGAGCATATTCTTGTGTTAAAGAGCTGCTCGGGTTAACCTCGATAAATACCACTGCATCTCTCTCCAGGCTGTCTTTACAAAGGCACATTACACAAGGGTGGCCCAATCTCTAAGTGAGCTTACATGCCCCAGCATGGGCAATGTCGCCCCCCACACACATGGACACTGTAGAAGTGGATTTCATTTGGAACTTCGCTGATAGGGTTAATATAACAGTTCTGAAAAGCTCTGTGAAAGAGATGTCAACAGGTCAAGGGATGGAATATAGGGAGTGTGGCATTGGTACTAATTAATGTTCTGACCCGCATCTGTGAAAGCAGAGAGGTCAAAAAGTCAAAGAATGGAATGAATGGGAACCGTTACTTTATTGCAGAGATAACGTAATTAAGCTTGTTTGACCAGTTGGAACAAATAAACATTGAAATGTAAAAGGAAGGGCCTTGGAATGAGATAAGCCAGATGGCCATGGGATACAAAAACCTTTGTATTAATATTGATAGTGACTTGTGCTAATGATTATGTCAAAAATAACCTCCCGACCTCGAAGAATAATTCCATATATGTACATGTTCTGGATCCTTGCCAAATCATAGGTGTATCTAGGAATTTAAGGGGACCACCCCTAAGCTGTAAGATGTATAAAAATACCGTCCTTATTCTGGGATTTTGGCACTTCTCGAAGGTGGTTACCCGACTGCTTAGAGATTTGTCCCGGCCGTAAATAAACGAATATTCGTTACTGACGTGTTCGAGTGTTTTACTTCTGGACTGACGATCAGATACGTGAAAGCGCAATTCACAACACTACCTCACAGCCCCCCACCCCCAACTGTGGACACGCCTCCTGGCACCCAGGCATCCTTGTACTGGCACCCTGGCACTTGGGCATTGCTCCAGCCAGCTTGGCAGTGCCACTCAGGCACCCTGGCAGTGCCAGGGTGCCCACTCTCCAGGCAGACGGCCACCCTGGACTTACTCTGATCACCCTGACAATCCCAGGGGTCTCCGATGGCCCAGATAAATCCCCGGGTGCCATTCCGCCTGGTACACGTTTGTGTGGACCAGTGCTGATCGGCGTCCGGCTGCAAGGAGGACGGAGAATTGAAGGATATTGGACAGGTAGGTCTTCAGTAGGTTTAAGACCTATTTCCGTGAGCGTTGTTTGGTCTCGCCCCTCTTGGGCGGAGTTCCAACTCCAATGTTTCACAGAAGTTTGGTTAGTCCCACAAAGGCACGGAGGCAGCTGGATGGCCCGCTGGAGGGCTCTCCCGGGATTCTGCGGCCACGTCGTGCTCTATTGTGAGTGCACCGAGGTAAGAGAATCGCATCTATTATTTCATTGAAGGCGGTTCAGAGCCCCAGTATGAAGGAATTGTATTATGAACAAAGGTTAAACAGATTGGGACTCTACTCATTGGAATTTATAAGAATTTCGAAGTGATCTCATTGAAACATTTAGGATTCTTGACAAAGTAATTGCTGAGAGGATGTTTTTCCTTCACGGGAGAGGGCATAGTCTCAGAATAAAGGGGTGACCAAAGGGTGCAGTGTCTTTGGAACTCTTTGCCACAAGAGAACTGTCGGAGCAGAGTCCTTGTGCATATTTTAGGCTGAGAAGGTTATCCATTTTGGACACAGAAAAATCACCCAGAAATATTTTCTCAGGTGAGGAGCAAAGCAGTTTTGTTGTTTGCATATGCAAATTACAAATCTGGTACACTGGTACAAAAAGCAATCAAAAACTACAGACAGGTCCAAGAGGAATTTTACTCCTGCCTCTAACATCCCTTGGCCCGAGTCCCAACAGGCGACAGACAAGCTGATCCTCCTTGGCAACTCGAGTTGGAAAGGACCCAGGGCTGAGGAGGTTAAATATTGCAGCGAGGGGGTAGGGAAATCCAACATCAATGGTACCCTGTTCCTGGCAAAATGCCTAAAACACAGCCTTGTCATAACCACCAACTTGTTCCGTCACAGAGACAATTACAAGGCATCATGGCAACACCCTCACCCTAAGCACTGGCACCTGCTTGACTACGTCATCGTCTGAGCCAGGGACTGCAAGAACGTGTGTATGACTTGTGTCATGACAGGAGCCTACGACTTCTGGATGGACCACCTTCCAATCTGCTCCTATGATCAACAACAATGTAGCCCCAAAACAGTGAAGGCAACAGAAACAATGCCACAGTAAAATCAACGCTGAGGCACTCAAAGATCCTGATAAGAAAGCTCTATTCAACCAGTGACTCACTGCCATCCTTACGACTCCCAGTGACCGAGAGACACAGAACACAGCCTGATCTGGCCTCAAAGCCTCCATAATCAGCACCTGCAAAGAGGAGCTTGGTCACTCGACCATGAAACAACAAGACTTCTTCGATGAGAATGACCTGGATATCAAGGAGCTGATGAGCTACAAGTGCAACACTTTATTGAACCTGTAACAGCAACCCAACTCGGAAGCAAGAAAGCAGCTGTACAGGCCCAGGAGAAAAAAAACTTGCAACCTAAAGAACACATGGTGGGAGGAGAAGGCACAGGAGATCCAGCAGTTAGCAGACAACCATGAAGTGCAAGATTTCTTTGGTGCAGACAAGACCACCTACGTCCCAAGCACACAAGGCTGGCCAATAACTGATAGGTGCTCATCAAGAATAGAGAGGCAGTCAGTACCTGCTAACGAGCACTTCAATGCCCTACTTAACCTAGATTGTGTTCAACGCAAGTGTGTTCGATTCCATCCCACAACATGCTTACCCCCACCATCTCAAGACAATCCCAATCTGGCAAGAGGTAGAAAAAGCCATACACAGCTAAAGAACCAAAAAAGCATCAGGAGCAGATGGAATCCCCACCGAAGCACTAAAATATGGTTGGCCACAGGGAAGGTAATCGCAAGAGTCCTCCTTAATTGACTTCTCCCTGTGGCTAAAGAGCTCCTCCCAGAGTCTCAATGTGGATTCCACCCACTAAGGGGCACAATGGACATGATTTTCACTGTGGAGGAAATAGAGAAATGCAGGCAATATTACCAACACTTGTACATAGCCTTCTTTGGTCTCACAAAGACCTTCAACAGTGTCAGCCATGTGGGATTATGGGGTATCCTCCTCCATTTTGCCTGCACCTAAAAGTTTGTCACCACCTTTTCCATGATGACATGCAAGTCGTGATCCTGACCAACCGATCCACCACAGACCAAATTCACATTTGGACTGGGGCCAAGCAAAGCTGTCTTGTTGCACCAATGCTCTTCTCGATCTTACTTGCTGCAATGCTCCATGTCGTCCTCAGCAAGCTTCCCGCTGCAGTGGAGCTAAACTACAGAACAAACAGGAATCTGTTCAATCTTTGTCTTGAACAACAGTAAACAGACGATGCTTATGTCTGCGCACACTTGGAGAGGCCAAGTTCCAAGCCACTGTCAACATCTTCACCGAAGCGCACAAGAGCATGGGCCTTAAACTAAACATCCGTAAGACAAAGGTTCTCTACCAACCTGCCACCACCATACAGCACTGCATCCCAGTTATCAAAATCCACAACAAGGCCTTGGGCAACGTGAAACATTTTCCAGACCTTGGGAGCATACTGCCATCAACAAGGGCACACAGATATCGCTAACGAGGTTCACCGGTGCCTTCAGTGTGCCAGTACAGTCTTCGGTTGCCTGAGAAAGGGTTTTTGAAGACCAGGGCCTCAGACCCAGCACTAACCTCATGGTCTCGTGCAGTAGTGATTCCCTCCCTCCGATATGGATCAGAGATGAGAACTATATACAGCAGGCACCTCAAAACCCTGGAGAAGTATTACCATAATTATTATTATACCACATTATTATTATTATTACCAATGCTTCCTTCACAAGATCCTGCAAATCTACTGGCAGGATATGTACACCAACATCAGTGCTCCCATTTAGGTCAACATTCCTAGCATCGAAGCATTGACCGCACTCGATCAGCTCCACTCGGCAGGCCACATGCCTGGCACGAGACCCCTGAAATAAGTGCTCTACTCAGAGCTTCGATGCGGCAAACGAGGGCAGAGGAAATGCTTCAAGGACATCCCTCAAAGCCGCCCTGAAAATGTGCAACATCCCCACTGACACCTGGGAATCCTTGACCCTAAACGGCCCAAAGTGGAGGGAAGACCACCTGGAAAGGAGTTGAACACCTCGAGTTTCATTGCCAAGAGCGTGCTGAAGCCAAGCATCAACAGCGAAAGGTGTGCGAGGCAACCCAGACACTCCACTAACCCACTCCTCTAATCACTGTCTGCCCCACCTGTGAGAGTTCTTAATGTGGAAGCAAATCATCCTGGACCCCGGGGGGGTTGTCTATGAAGTTTCAAATTGCAAATCCGGTGCACAGGTACAAAATTTAATCAAAAACTCTCATGGAATGATGGCCTCAACAGAGCCGAATATATAACGTTGTGCTTCAGATGAGCTTTAGTCAGTAACTTCAGTATTTGTGTTCCGCTTTGGACACTAAATGTCAGGACGGATATATTTGCCTTGGAGGGGGCATGCAAATAGGTTCACCAGAATAATAGTCGGACCTATAAAAGGTTTAAATGAAGAAGGCAGGTTGCACGAGTTTGATTTTAAATTCTGAATTTAGAAGCATTAAAGGGAAAATAAATTGAAGTCTATAAAACTATAAAGGGATTCATTTGGATACAGACTGAGAAATGATTTCCTTTGGTGGGGAAACACAAAACGAGAGGTGGAAGTAGGGGGGCATAATCATAATACTAAAAAGTAGACAATTTAAAAGTGTAAAAGGTAGACAGGAACTTTTCCCCATGAGCTGTAGATGGAAGGTCAATTGAAATTTCAAGACTAATATCTTTTGCTCACAAATAATATCAATGGAAATTGAGCAAAGGTGAGTAAATGGAGTATGGATCAGCCAGAAACTATATGAAGAACAGGGCTGCATTTCCTATTTGTTCGTAACTTTCCTCCAATTTATTTTCTTTTATCTGCCATTGGGGCTGTACTTTCAGCTGCTAGGTTCAAAGGTCTGGAATTCCAACCTTAACCCTCTCTACATCTCTTTCCTACTTTTGAACATTTGTTAAAACCTTAAAACCTTTTGGTGACTTGTTCTAATTATTAAGAGGTAGGATATTTAGGGCAGCACGGTAGCATGGTGGTTAGCATAAATGCTTCACAGCTCCAGGGTCCCAGGTTCGGTTCCCGGCTGGGTCACTGTCTGTGCGGAGTCTGCACGTCCTCCCCGTGTGTGCGTGGGTTTCCTCCGGGTGCTCCGGTTTCCTCCCACAGTCCAAAGATGTGCGGGTTAGGTGGATTGGCCATGCTAAATTGCCCGTAGTGTCCTAAAAAGTAAGGTTAGGGGGTGGGGGGGGGTTGTTGGGTTACGGGTATAGGGTGGATACGTGGGATTGAGTAGGGTGATCATTTGCTTGGCACAACATCGAGGGCCGAAGGGCCTGTTCTGTGCTGTACTGTTCTGACCGTCTAACCGATATACAGAATCACAGAATGGTTCCAGCACAAGCGGCCATTTGACCCGTCTTGTCTATGTCAGCTCTCCACATGAGCAACTCAGATTGTTCATCTCTCAAGCCTTTTCACTGCAAATTGTCTCTCCAGGTGATTATCCAATACACTTTTGAAAACCATAACTGATTCTGCATCCATCGCAATCTCAGGTAGTGCATTCCAGGTCCTAATCACTTGTGCAATAATCCTCTCTTTGTCATACCTCATCCCAGTGTACTCTGGTTCATGATCCTTCTGCATTTACCACCCCACCTACCCAGTCTGCTTTGTCCAGACTCCTCATGATATAAAATATCTTCTTAATCTTCTCTCCTGAGGAGAACAGCCCCAAATTCTCCAATCTATCCTCAAAATTGAAGTCTCTCGTCCTCAGAATTATTCACGTAAATCTTCTCTTCACCTTCTCCAACACCTTCATATCTTTCTAAAAGTGTGATGACCAGATTTGGACACAATCCAGTTGAGGATAAACCAGGGTTTTATAAAGGTCCATCAAGACTTCCTTGCTTTTGTACTCTCTACCTCTATTTATACAGCCCCTTATCACATATGCTTTATGGACTGCTTTTACAAATTCCTCTGCCACTTGCAACATATACCCTCAGGTATATGCCTATCCTTATTCTTTCTACCAAAAATGTACCATTTCACACTTATCTGCATACATTTCGTTCATATGGCTCACCCATTCCACCGGCATGTCTATATCCTCCTGACGTTGGTCACTCTCCTCCTCACAGTTCATAATACTCCCAGGTTTTGTGCCATTCATGTGGGATGTGATTCTGGACAAGCTGACTTTCATGAGTGTAGAGGATGGGTGTTCAGCAAGAATAAAGAGGGTTGAGCATTTGAAGTTGAATTTTGGGTCAATCAGAATGCCAAGGTGTGCAAAATCTGAATTGGCCTATGAGAATGACCAGTAAACTGAATGAAGTCAGTGCTAAGGAACCAAGCACAGTGCATGCCAGAAGGCAACGGTGAAATATTTGGTTTTCACAACATTCAATTCAAGGGTGTTTAGACTCAATCCGAAGCAAAGCTTTAAAAGTAGGCACTGCGCAGTGGTTTTACTTTTACAGATCGTAAATTCCAGAGAGGCTGGCCTACGGGCTAAGAAAGTAGTGCAATCAATAATAGAACATAGAACATTACAGCACAGTACAGGTCCTTCGGCCCTCGATGTTGCGCTGACCTGTGAAACCACTCTAAAGCCCATCTACACTATTCCCTTATAGAGAAATACAGCACAGAACAGGCCCTTCGGCCCACGATGTTGCGCCGAACTTTTGTCCTAGGTTAATCATAGAATTTTGGACAATTTTTCATGGCCAATCCACCCAACCTGCACATCTTTGGACTGTGGGAGGAAACCGGAGTACCCGGAGGAAACCCACGCAGTCACGGGGAGGATGTGCAGACTCCACACAGACAGTGACCCAAGTCGAAATCGAACTTGGGACCCTGGAGCTGTGAAGCAATTGTGCTATCCACAATGCTACCGTGCTGCCCTTAAGAAGTTAACCTACACTCCATTATTCTACCCTAATCCAAGTACCTATCCAATAGCCGCTTGAAGGTCCCTAACTTTTCCGACTCAACTACTACCACAGTCAGTGCATTCCATGCCCCCACTACTCTCTGGGTAAAGAACCTACCTCTGACATCCCCTCTATATCGTCCACCATTTATCTTAAATTTATGTCCCCTTGTAATGGTGTGTTCCACCCGGGGAAAAAGTCATCTTATAAACCTCTATCAAGTCGCCCCTCATCCTTCTCCGTTCTAATGAGAAAAGGCCTAGCACCCTCAACCTTTCCTCGTATGACCTACTCTCCATTCCAGGCAACATCCTGGTAAATCTCCTTTGCACCTTTTCCAAAGCTTCCACATCCTTCTTAAAATGAGGTGACCAGAACTGCACACAGTACTCCAAATGTGGCCTGACCAAGGTTTTGTACAGCTGCATCATCACCTCACGGCTCTTAAATTCAATCCCTCTGCTAACGAACGCTAGCACACCATAGGCCTTCTTCACAGCTCTATCCTCTTGAGTGGCAACTTTCAAAGAACTATGAACATAGACCCCAAGATCTCTCTGCTCCTCCACATTGCCAAGAACCCTACCATTAACCCTGTATTCCGCATTCAGATTTGTCCTTCCAAAATGGACAACCTCACACTTGTCAGGGTTAAACTCCATCTGCCACTTTTCAGCCCAGCTCTGCATTCTATCTATGTCTCTTTGAAGCCAACAACAGCCCTCCTCACTATCCACAACTCCACCAATCTTCGTATCATCTGCAAATTTACTGACCCACCCTTCAACTCCCTCATCCAAGTCGTTAATGAAAATCACAAACAGCAGAGGACCCAGAACTGATCCCTGCGGTACGCCACTGATAACTGGGCTCCAGGCTGAATATTTGCCATCCACCACCACTCTCTGTCTTCTATCGGTTAGCCAGTTTGTTATCCAACTGGCCAAATTTCCCACTATCCCATGCCCCCTTACTTTCTGCATAAGCCTACCATGGGGAACCTTATCAAACATATCCCTATGTTTATCCAATGACCATTTGAATGCCCTTAGTGTTGGCGAGTCCTCTACTGTTGCAGGCAGGGCACTCCACGCCCTTACTATACTCTGAGTAAAGAATCTACCTCTGACATCTATCTTATATCTATCTCCCCTCATTTTAAAACTATGTCCCCTCATGCTAGACATCACCATCCGAGGAAAAAGGCTCTCACTGTCCACCCTATCTAATCCTCTGAAAATCTTGTATGCCTCAATTAAGCCACCTCTTAAACTTCTTCTCTCTAACAAAAACAGCCTCAAGTCCCTCAGCCTTCCCTCATAAAATCTTCCCTCCATACCAGGCAACATCCTGGTAAATCTCCTCTGCACCCTTTCCAATGCTTCCACATCCTTCCTATAATGCGGCGACCAGAATAATATTCTTTATCATTGTCACAAATAGGCCTACATTAACACTGCAATGTGTGATAGTCAGGGCATTTTATTCAGCGGGTGATCTATAGTCAGGAAAGCTCACGGAACCACATAATTCAGGAATGACTAGCTATGTGGAGACTAAAATTGTTTCGCCTCCCCAAGAAGCAACGGAGGCTTTAAGTCAGGAGAAGAGATGTATGCACAAGCGCGTCAGAATGGTTTGCACGAGGGATTAGTGATTCTGGACCGTATTCGACCTTTACTAAGCTTTTCCCTCGAACAAACCTAATGATTGACATCTGGAGTAACCATGGCAACCCTGGCAGTGTTGACAGTTGCTTAACCAGTGGAGGGAGAGAGAAAAACACCGGCTCACGTGAGTCGCCGATTCATCAGCGCCCGCACAGGCTTTGCCGCTGCGCAACGATCCCTTCGGGGGAACTTCAAGTCTCTCAACCCGGAGTCTGATTCGGCTTTTTAAGCGACCGCGGCCGGTTCGGGGCTCTGTAGGTACGCAAGGCCCAGGCCCCATGATCAGGCCCCACGATCCGGCCCCACACGCACTTCCAAATATATCACACCAACACCCCCCCTCCTTCCCCGTCCCTCAACGCTAAACCGGTTCATTATTACGATGATTTATAAAGGAAATTGTTTCCCGACTTACTGTCCTGTTTACTGCGCCACTTTGCCACCTTTCAGATATCATTCAACACTTGTTTCCAGATACCTCCTCCTCCACCACGTCAGTCACTCTGATTGACGGGGCGACTAGCCAATCAGAGCTGCGTTCGAACCCGCCTGCGTCACAGGTGGGCACAAAAACGATTGCGACTGATCAACGAAGAACCAATCAAGGCGGAAAGCCCGGCGCAATGGGCCGTCTGGTAATGATTGGCATATTGATTGTCCAATGGAGACGTTCTGGCTGCTCGGGACCCTTGAGACACGGTCATGAATGACGTAGCTGGAGGTGCGCAGTGGGAAGCGGGGTGCACGATGGGATCTGTCGTCTAATTGGGAAACTACAATCCCATAGTGCAACAGCAGAGTAGTCAAGTTCCCGGGCTGAAGGTGGCGACTGTAACACTAAGTTTATGTTCCGACAGTGGTGGAGAGGAGGCGGTCTCTTCCTCCTGGAGGAAATATTCATTCCGTTCATTTACACTGTGGGCTCGGGTTTTTTTCCCCCCCCTGTGGGGGTCAACCATCATCTTCCTGGAAGTAAACGTTTGAAAAATGGCACCATCATTTGCCTTTGTTTCACAATTTCACTCAAATAATTGTCTGTTTTTCCCCTTTTGATGCTAGTGAACCTTTTTCATTCACTTTGGCGATTTTGGCTGACTTTGTTTCAAAGTTATCTGTGGAACCCTTATGGAACCTGAAAAGGGCTTAAGTAGCTCTTTCCAAGGGCCGGTGCAGACATGATGGGCCGAATGGCCTCCTACTGCACTGTAGGAATTCCATGAATGTCAACTGGCCCAAAACAAAAAATACTGGACAATCTCAGCAGGTGTGATAGCATCTGTGGAGAGAGAAGGGTACCAATGTTTTGAGTCTTGATGACTCTTTGTCAAAACTAGAAAGAACTGGAAATAGGATCAAATTTAGAGGCACATCCTGTGTAAATCTGATCCTATTTCCAGTTCACTCTAGCTTTGGAGAAAGAGCCATCCAGACTTGAAACTCCCCGTACTAGCCTCCCTGAACAGGCGCCGGAATGTGGCGACTGGGGCTTTTCACAGTAACTTTATGTGAAGCCTACTTGTGACAATAAGCGATTTTCATTTTCATTTTCAAACTTGAGCTCCAGTATTTTCTGGTTTTGTTTCAGATTCCACCATCTGCAGTAATTTGCTTTTATCTTAATGTCATCTGGACATTCAATTCCATTTGGAATCTTTCTTCCATATTTCCTGACTTCCTTCGTCTCTTTCCATTCACGTGTTGGTCATTTCCATGCCTGCTTTTATAGTCTGGATTAGCTCTTCCATACTACCATTTCATCTATTTCAGATTGGATCGAAGTCCATGAATTTAATCAGTTTTGGTTGTCAATGGTAAAAGGATGGTAAAAGGAGGAGTAGGACCGATTCAGGACCTAAAAGGAAATTTACATACAGCTGCAGGGAGCATGGCTGAGGCACTAAATGAATACTTCACACCTCTCTTTACCAAGGAAGTAGATGTTATCCAGGCCACGGTGAGAAGAAGTGATACTGTCACGAGAATTGAAAAGGAGTGCTTGATAGACTGCCGGTAGATAAAGTTGACCAGGACCAGATTAGATAATCATCTTTATTAGTGTCGCAAGTAGGCTTACATTAATACTGCAATGAAGTTACTGTGAAAATTCTCTCGTCGCCACACTCCAGCTGGCGCCTGCTCGGGTACACTGAGGGGGAATTCAGGATGTCAAATTCACCGTACAAGCACATCTTTCGGGACTTTTGGGCAGCACGGTAGCACAAGTAGATAGCACTGTGCTTCACAGCGCCAGGGTCCCAGGTTCATTTCCCCGCTAGGTCACTGTCTGTGCGGAGTCTGCACGTTCTCCCCGTGTCTGCGTGGGTTTCCTCCAGGTGCTCCGGTTTCCTCCCACAGTCCAAAGACGTGCAGGTTAGGTGGACTGGCCATGCTAAATTGCCCTTAGTGTCCAAAAGGGTTAGGAGGGGTTATTGGGTTACGGGGCTTAAGTGGGTCGATGCAGACTGGCTGAATGGCCTCCTTCTGCAATGTATGTTCTATATTCTATGAAACCCGAGCACCTGGAGGAAATCCATTCAGACACGGGAGAAAGTGCAGACTCTGCACAGACCTAAGGGGCCAGTTTAGAACAGTAGGCTAAACAGCTTTCTTGTAATGCAGAATAAGAAAAGCAGCACGGGTTCAATTCCCATACCGGCCTCCCCGAACAGGTGCCGGAATGTGGCGACTAGGGGCTTTTCACAGTAACTTTATTGAAGCCTACTTGTGACAATAAGCAATTATTGTTATTATTACAGTGACCCAAGCCAGGAATCGAACCTGGGTCCCTGGTGCTATGAAGCATCAGTGCTAACCACTGTGCTGATGCATCTAAGGATATTTGAAGGAAATAAGAATAGAAATTGCAGGGGCACTGGCCATAATCTTTGTCTTCCCTAAACTCAGGAAGTGCCAGATGATTGACAAATTGTAGATGTTACGGCCTTGTTCATTAAACATTGTAAGGATAAGCCCAGCAATTGCAGACCTGTCAGTTTATTTTAAGAGGTGGGGAAGCTTCTGAAACTATTTTTGAGGATATGATTAATAATCACATTGAAAAACATGAGTGATTATAGGAAGAGCCAGCATGGATTCCTGAAGGGGAAATAAAACATAGTATCCTGAGCATTATTTATAGGGGCATATAAATAAAGAGCAAGGAGATTATGCTGAACTTATACAAGACACTACTGCATGGCCTTCCTTCAGGCCCCCCCCCCCCCCCCCCCCCCCCCCATTACTTCTTCAGCTCTAATCGGGGCCCCCAGCCCCTCTACCATCTCCCTGCCCACCTTTGGGAAGGTCAGCCCATCTAAGAAGCGCCTCATCCCCTCCGGCCCCATGGGGGGGTTCCGAGGTATACAGCTGACTGTAAAAGTCCCTGAATACCCTGTTCAGTCCTGCCGGGTCTCCCACCCGGTTCCCTGCCCCGTCCACTACTGTCCCTATCTCCCTGGCCACCTCCCTCTTCCTAAGTTGCTGTGCAAGCATTCTGCTGGCTTTCTCCCCATACTCATACACCGCGCCCCTGGCCTTTCTGAGTTGCTCTACGGCCTTCCCAGTGGATAGCGCTCCCAGCTCCGCCTGCAGTCTCCGTCGTTCCCTAAGTAGCTCTGCCCTCGGGGAGTCCGCATATTCCCTATCCGTCCGTGTCATCTCCTGCACCAGTCTGTCCATCTCTGCCCTATCCGTTCTGTCCCTATGGGCTCGGATTGAGATCAGTTCCCCTCTCACCACCGCCTTCAGCGCCTCCCAGAGCACCGCTGCTGAGACTTCCCCTGTATCGTTGACCTGCTGGTAGCCCTGCATGCATTTCCCCACTCTCTTACACACTCCTCTCCTCTGCCAACAATCCCACCTCTAACCTCCATTGTGGGCGCTGGTAACTTTCTTTGCAGACCAGCAGGTCGACCCAATGTGGAGCATGGTCCGAAATAGTGATCGCCGAGTATTCTGTATCCCTCACCCCCTCCAAAAAGTCCCTACTCATAATAAAGAAGTCAATACGAGAATAAACCTTGTTAATATGTGAATAGGACGAGAACTCCTTCCCCGTCGGCCAGCGGATTCTGCCCGTTCTGGAGCACGACCGGTCCAGGTCGAGGTCGAGGACTGTATTAAAGTCCCCACCCATAATCAACTTGTGCGAATCCAAATCGGGGATTTTCCCCAGCAGCCTTTTGATGAAATCTACATCATCCCAGTTTGGAGCGTAAACATTCACTAGGACCACCTTCCACATTTGGAGTATTGCGTGCAGTTCTGGTCGCCACATTATAGGAAGGATGTGGAAGCATTGGAAAGGGTGCAGAGGAGATTTACCAGGATGTTGCCTGGTATGGAGGGAAGATCGTATAAGGAAAGGCTGAGGGACTTGAGGCTGTTTTCGTTAGAGAGAAGGTTAAGAGGTGACTTAATTGAGGCATACAAGATGATCAGAGGATTAGATAGGGTGGACAGTGAGAGCCTTTTTCCTCGGATAGTGATGTCTAGCACGAGGGGACATAGCTTTAAAATGAGGGGAGATAGATATAGGACAGATGTCAGAGGTAGATTCTTTACTCAGAGAGTAGTAAAGGCGTGGAATGCCCTGCCTACAACAGTAGTGGACTCGCCAACACTAAACGCATTCAAATGGTCATTGGATAGGCATATGGACGATAAGGGAATAGTGTAGATGGGCTTTAGAGGGGTTTCACAGGTCGGCGTAACATCGAGGGCCGAAGGGCCTGTACTGCGCTGTAATATTCTATGTTCCATGTTCTATAGCTGCAATATTGTGCACAATTCTGGGCGCCACACTAAAAGAAAGATTTGAACACATTGACAAGGGTGCAGAAGAGGTTTACAAGAATGGTTCTAGTGCTGTGTGGTGATCTACCACTGTATATATAAGTGTGTGCTTGTATTATGGGATGTGCGACAGTACCTGTATTACAGGTTTTCCGGTAAGCCCCTGCCGGCTAGCTCCGCCCACAGGGAGCAGTATAAATATTCATGAGTTCCCCTGAGATGCCATTCTACAACTACAGCCGAAGGAATAACATCTCACGGTAATAAAGCCTCTCTTGTACCGATTCGAGTCTGTGTGCAATTGTTAGCACCATAATTTATTACCGTGAGATTTTCCAACATCATGGACATCAGAATTAAGCCCGATCGCCTGCAGCTGGATCCGCAGTCGCCGAACGCCAGGAAAGACTTTAACCACTGGCTGGCTGTTTTCGAGGCCTACATCACCTCAGCGGACCCTACACTATCGGAGGCTCAGAAGGTACATCTCCTATACTCAAGGTTGAGCTCCAGCGTGTTCCCGCTGATACAGGATGCGCCTAACTACTCCCGGGCCATGGAACTTCTCAAAGAGAACTACGCCCAGTCGACGAACACTCTGTTTGCGAGACATGTACTCGCCATTCGCGTCCAGCAACCGGGTGAGTCGATTGAGGACTTCTGGCGGGCCATTATCCCTCTAGTACGGGACTGCGACTGCCAGGCCGTCTCGGCCACGAAACATTCAAATCTCCTCATGCGGGATGCCTTTGTGACGGGTATTGCATTGGACCCAATCCGGCAATGACTGCTGGAAGGGGCCGCGCTTGACCTTGTGGCGACAAAGACTTTAGCACTCTCAATGACGGCCACTTCCCGTAATGTGCAATCCTACCCCGCCCGCCGCGCGGCCCACCCATCCTACCCCTCGTGGACCCTGCAACCGACCCCACCCCCGGACTGGGGCCGCTCCCGCGCAGTATGCCTGCGCTGCTTGCCGCACCCCGCACCCTGCGGGTCCCCGCTGCTACTTCTGCGGTCAGCAGAAGCACCCCCACCAGCGCTGCCCTGCCCGCACCGCGACCTGCAAATCCTGTGGCAAGAAAGGCCACTTTGCAGCGGTGTGTCAGGCCCACGCAGTTGCCGCTATCGCGCCCGAACTCTCCCCCTCGCCTCAGCGGATCGCGCAATGTGCCCTTCCGTCTGCTGCTCCCGGGGCCACGTGCAATCAGTGGGCGCCGCCATCTTCCTTCCCCGACTCCACGTGCGATCAGTGGGCGCCTCCATCTTTCGCCGCCCCGCCACGTGCGCACCATGGGCGCTGCCATCTTCATCCTCTGACTCCATGTGCGTTCCATGGTCGCCGCAATCTTGACCCGCCACCGCAACGTGCGCTGCATGGGCTCCTCCATCTTCTTCCCCGCAGGTACTTCAAATGCCGCCATTTTGTCCCCCCATTGGAACTGGACCACGGGACCCAGATCACTGCCACTACTCATCGGACTCTACGGATTCTTCGGACAATCGCCCGCTACTCACCTTCATGACGCTTGACCAATCCCATCCTCGCAATCTGGCCACCGCTTCTACGACGGTGCTTATCAATGGCCACGCGACCTCCTGCCTAATCGACTCCTGGAGCACAGACAGCTTCATCCATCTGGACACGGTAAGGCGCTGCTCCCTCACGGTCCATCCCGCCAACCAGCGGATCTCCCTGGCCTCCGGATCCCACTCTATCCCGATCTGGGGTTTCTGTCCGGTAAAACTCACCGTACAAGGCGTTGAATTCAACCGTTTCCGCCTGTACGTTCTCCTCAACCTCTGTGCGACACTTTTACTGGGCCTGGACTTCCAATGTAACCTCCAGAGCCTCACCCTCAAATTCGGCAGACCCGTACCCCCACTCACCGTTTGCGGCCTCACGACCCTCAAGGTTGACCCTCCCTCCCTCTTTGCCAATCTGACTGCAGATTGCAAGCCCGTCGCCACCAGGAGCAGACGGTACAGCACCCAGGGCAAGACCTTTATCAGGTCCGAAGTCCAGCGGCTGCTTCGGGAGGGTATTATCGAGGCCAGCAACAGTCCCTGGAGAGCCCAAGTGGTGGTGGTTAAAACTGGGGAGAAAGACAGGATGGTCATGGACTACAGCCAGACCATCAATCGGTACACGCAGCTCGACGCGTACCCCCTCCCTCGCATATCTGATATGGTCAATCAGATTGCACAGTACCGGGTCTTCTCAACAATTAACCTGAAATCCGCCTACCGCCAGCTCCCCATCCATAAATCGGACCGTCCCTACACTGCCTTCGAGGCGGACGGTCGACTATATCAATTTCTTAGGGTTCCCTTCGGCGTCACTAACGGGGTCTCAGTATTTCAACGAGAAATGGACCGAATGGTTGACCAGTACGGACTGCGGGCCACATTTCCGTACTTAGACAATGTCACCATCTGCGGCCACGACCAGCAGGACCATGACGCCAGCCTTGCCAAATTTCTCCACACCGCATCTCTCCTCAACCTCACTTATAACAAGGAGAAGTGCGTATTCAGTACAGATCGCTTAGCCATCCTCGGCTACGTAGTCCAAAACGGACTACTGGGCCCTGATCCCGACCGCATGCACCATCTCATGGAGCTTCCCCTCTCCCACTGCTCCAAGGCTCTCAAACGATGCCTGGGGTTCTTTTCTTACTACGCCCAGTGGGTCCCACAATACACGGACAAGGCCCGCGCACTGATCTAGTCCACGCAATTTCCCCTCACGGCCGAGGCACAACAGGCCTTCGCCCGTATTCGCTCAGACATAGCCAAGGCCGGGATGCACGCAGTAGACGAGACACTGCCCTTCCAAGTAGAGAGCGACGCTTCAGATGTCGCCCTTGCCGCCACTCTAAACCAGGCAGGCAGACCCGTGGCATTCTTTTCCCGCACCCTCCATGCCTCCGAAATCCGACATTCCTCTGTTGAAAAGGAGGCCCAGGCAATCGTTGAAGCATGTGGCACTGGAGGCATTACCTGGCTGGCAGGAGATTCACTCTCCTCACTGACCAACGGTCGGTAGCCTTCATGTTTAACAACACGCAGCGGGGCAAGATCAAAAACGACAAAATCTTGCGGTGGAGAATCGAGCTCTCCACCTTTAATTATGAGATCTTGTATTGCCCCGGCAAGCTCAACGAGCCCCCGGACGCCCTCTCCCAAAGTACATGTGCCAGCGCGCAAGTGAACCAGCTCCGTGCCTTACACGAGAGCCTTTGCCATCCGGGAGTCACTCGGTTGCACCATCTCTTCAAAGCCCGCAATCTGCCCTACTCCGTCGAGGAAGTACGGACAGTCACCAGAGACTGCCAGGTCTGTGCGGAGTGCAAGCCGCACTTCTACCGGCCTGATCGCGCGCGCCTGGTGAAAGCGTCCCGCCCCTTTGAACGCCTCAGCGTGGATTTCAAAGGGCCCCTCCCCTCCACCGACCGCAACACCTACATCCTTAGTGTGGTCGATGAATTTTCTAGGTTCCCTTCGCCATCCCCAGCCCGGATATGACATCTGCCACCATCATCAAGGCCCTTGATTCCATATTCGCTCTGTTCGGTTTCCCCGACTATATCCACAGTTACAGGGGATCCTCATTCATGAGTGATGAGCTGCGTCAGTTCCTGCTCAGCAGGGGTATGGCCTCCAGCAGGACGACCAGCTACAACCCCCGGGGAAACGGGCAGGTAGAGAGGGAGAACGGGACAGTATGGAGGGCCGTCAAGCTGGCCCCACAGTCCAGGAACCTCCCAGCCACTCGCTGGCAGCAGGTCCTCCCTGACATGCTCCATTCCATTCGGTCACTGCTGTGCACCGCAACTAACAACACACCCCATGAACGTGTTTTTTGCCTTCCCTAGGAAGTCTACATCCGGGGTGTCGCTGCCAACTTGGCTCGCAGCTCCAGGGCCGGTCCTTCTTTGTAGGCATGTCAGACTCCGCAAGGCGGACCCTCTGGTGGACAAGGTACGCCTGCTCCACGCGAACCCCCAGTATGCCTACGTGGAGTTCCCCGACAGCCGCCAGGACACAGTCTCGCTCAGGGACCTGGCTCCCTCAGGTGCCGATCCCATGCCCACTCGCCTCCCTACCCACACGCCACCCTCCTTTTCCCCGGCACCCCCGACTTCAGCCCCACCAGTTCCATCCCTCATTCCCCTGACCACACTAGAGGACATGGAAGATTTCGGCTCGCTCCCGGAGTCATCCAGCCACTGGCCAGCACCAACACCGCCAGCACCAACACCGCCAGCACCAACACCGACGCCGTCGATGCCGACACCGCCTGTGCAGACGTCGCCACCACTGCTGCGTCGCTGACAACAAACCGTCCGACCACCGGTCGGACTCAACCTGTGACGGGCACTGTGTTGCAAGATGGACACTTGGTTCTTTATTCCCCTCCCCCTCTGTAAATAGATCACGTTTATGTATTATAGTTTCACGTCACCCCCGCCGGACTCATTTTTACAGGGGGTGAATGCGGAGATCTACCACTGTATATATATGTGTGTGCTTGTATTAGGGGATGTATGACAGTACCTGTATTACAGGTTTTCCGGTAAGCCCCTGCCGGCTAGCTCCGCCCACAGGGAGCAATATAAATATCCATGAGTTCCCCATAGATGCCATTCTACAGCTGCAGCCAAAGGAATAACATCTCATGGTAATAAAGCCTCTCTTGTACCGATTCGAGTCTTTGTGTGCAATTGTTAGCGCCACAGGCTGAAAAACTTCAGGAGAAGTTGGGATCATTCTCCTTGGGGAGATGAATGCTAAGAGGAAATTTGATAGATGTGTTCAAAATCATGAGGGGGCTGAACAGACCTGATAGGGAGAAATGTTACCACATGTAAAAGGTTTGAGGACAAGAGGGCACAGATTAAAGCTGATTTGCAAAAGAAGCAAATGTGATGTGGGAAAATCTTTTCACAATGTAAGTGATTTAGGTCTGGAATGCACTGCCTGGAATTCGGGTGGAGGTCGTTTTCAATCGAGGCATTCAAAAGGACATTTGATGAGCACTTGAATAGAAACAATGTGCAGGGGTACAGGGAAAAGGCAGGAGAATGGCACTCCTTTTGTGCCATAGCAATTTTGTGAATTCTGCATTCAACCAACTGCTCTGATTCAACAGCAGTTTCTTGACCTGATCCAGGCATTTTCATGATACTTCCAGATTGCTGATATTCAAAGTTCTACTTGAAGATCTAACTTTGTTAAATTTGCTACCACAAGGTTATTGTTTAGATGTTTCAAGTCCTCTTTCAAATGTTCTGCTTCCTTTGAGTGACACTCCAGTGCTCTCATCAGGTCTCTCTATTCATGATCAAATTCCTCTTTCAAACATGAAAGGTAGTTCTGTACACTGAACAGTTTCTCCTTTGCCGAGCCTAATTCCTCTATGCTATCCTTCAAGATCACATTTTTGAATTTTATTCCTGCTAGTTGTTTCTAGTGTCACTCTCCTGTGAGAACTTCTACTTTCTTTTTGAATGTTCAACTTTTCCTTGACATTCCATGTTTTTCATTTTCATTTCAGCCATGTCAATGGTTCTCAGTAAGTTTCCGGCATCTGGTGTTTTTACTTCTGGTTTCTAATGTTATTTCTGTCCTTTCTTCGTCCACCTACAGCAGTGTCTTGTCCTTGTCCTTCATTTTGATTTCACTGTCAGTCAGGTCTGCCTCCTGCGAAGTTTTAGTTTATTGCAGTTCTGCAATTGTGCTACTCATAGCTTCATTATCCACTCACAGCTTCGATAGCTCCACTATTTATCTTCAATCAGAGCCAGATGGTCTAGTACAGTACCGGCTGTTGCAGTTTGGGTAATGTGTTTGTATTTTCAAAATGATCTATTTCTGGTTGGTTCTCACCTCTTCTCTTTGACTCGTGCACTTTGTTGCACTGACATGGTCTGCCACCATTGTGTCCTTTACTTAGGTTTTGCCTTTTTCCCTTTTGTTGCTTTATTGCGGGTGTTCTATCCCTATTTTTAAGCTCTGCGCCTTCCACTACTCGGAGATTAAAATACGTGTCAAAGGCTTTTCATAATTCATCAAAGCTGGCTGAGGAGTCATCAGTGCTTTAGGATCACTTCAACAGTAAATGCACCAAACTAGTATAAAAATGTATTAATCTGGACTTCATCTGGTTTCCAGCATGGTCCTGATGTACTCTGGTAATTTAAAGAGTTTCTACTCTACTTCATAATGTCCACTTATGCATCTAGTTTGACCAATTGATGTGGCAGGGTTGATTTATTATCCATGGCTATTTTTATTACTGCAGAGGAGTACAGCTATAAGTTGTTTCTCTTTTCAATATGACACTGCAGTAACCATTTTTTCAATGCTTCTTCCTGTGCTTATCAGTTTTAGGTGGGCTCCTGGAGTGATCACGGATCAAATTCAGAGGGATCAATTTAAGCAATGAATTATTTTCATTAAAGATTTGGGCCCTTAAGAAAATTTTCAGACTATTTTAGGGAGATCAAAAGCAATTCCCAGTTTTATTTTTATTTTCACCAGAGGTTGGCTGCCATCATGTTGTAAGCGTTTGTTCAGTAGGACTCACAAACAGGTTCAGAGATTTGTAAGGTTGAACAGTACCAGGGAACAGTCATATTGGACTTGAGACATTAACTCTGTTTCTCTCTCCATAGATGTTGCCAGAGCTGCTGAGTTGGATGCTAGAATATGAAATAAAAATACAATATTTTGCTTTTATTTTTCTGAGTTAACTCCATACTTTGCTTCTATACAGGTCTTGAAACACTCGTACTGACGTGGATTTCTTGTCATATGACCCTTTACATCACACCCTGGACAGTACTCTTCTCCAGTCCACATTAACCATGCCAAAACTATGTCTGAAGCTCTTGTGCTATAATTTTGTGGTATAATCAGGGCGACTGAAGATTCGAAGATCAACCAAAGCTGTGAAAAGCATTTCCCTTTCATGATTTGAGGTAGTGGCTTCCATACTTGAAATTCACTCTCAAGACTGAAACAAACCTTTTCAACTGTTCTAATCTTTTATTTAGATTTTTCCTCTGCATGTGGGCAAGGCCACAATTACTACCCGATTCTGATTGCCCTGAAAAGCTGATGATTGGCTTTCTCCTGCAGTCTGCTACACTCAGAGGGTGGAAACTTTTTCCAGGGTTCTGTTCCTGGTGTACAGCGGCATTTCTGACCTATCTTCTTGTGTTAACCTAGAAACTCAGTACTGTTGTAACAGTTTGTTCAGTAGGTCTCCAAAGAGGATCAGAGGCTTGTAAGGTTAAACAGTGGTGCTCATTGACAACACATAACTCTATACATATGTACAAAATATAGCCAAAACTAAGAGCTAATTTCATGTTGGCTCCTGCTCAAGTCCCTTCATGCAATTCTGTCTCCTATCTATGATCATGTGTCTCTCTCCATCATACAGCGGGTGATACTGTTCTCCACTTTCACATTAAACCTTGCTGTGAAAAACACCTTTATACTACACCTCTTTCCTAGTCTTTAACCAAAGTATTTTCAGTACACTCTTTCTGTGCAATGGCTTCTGCAACACCACCACCTCTCCACCCATCCAATCTCTAACTTTATAAATTCAGACAATCTGGAGGCATGACATTTCTCCCAGCAGTCGTTCTGATCACATTTGATAGGCTCAGTTGCTTTGGGAAGCTTTGTTCAAATCATAGTACCCTGTGTTTTTGACACTTGGTTGTCTTCACATGATTTCCTTAAATGTATAATAGGACGTTTGTCTCAAAGGATGAGGCAGAGACTCCTGTTCTACCTGATCATGCCTGTATGTATCAGGTATGACCTTGGTTGATCATCGTCTCTCCAGATGATGACACCTTCTGCTGCGGTGTTGAAACCTAAAGGACTGATTTTGATCCTAAACCTTCCGGTAGTCCTTGACTGCCAACCCTGGGTTAATTTCATTGGCAGTGCACCATTTCTTGTGGGCCCAATCTACAGTTAGATTGTGGATACCTGGGAGAACTGATACAGTGTTGAAGGCCCATAGCTGATAGAAAATTAAATGAAGCATTCATTTACGAATTGCGGGCCACGATTGGATACTATCTGATCCGGGATGCCATGGCTTGCAAACACTTCCTTCAATGACCTAACAACTGCCTCTGTGGTCGTCACGTGTAACTGTTCCACTTGGAGAAATAGTCAGTCACAATGAGGAAGAACCTGACATAAACAGAAATATTTGTCCCAAGCCGTTCCCTCAGCTTGGTCGGGAACTGTGCTCTTTGAAGGATAGAGGGTTTAGTTCAGACAGGCAGTATGGTCGGTGCAGGCTTGGAGGGCCGAAGAGACTGTTCCAGTATTGTAATTTTCTTTGTTCTTTGATAAGGGGCAGGTTTGTGCAGTGCGCGCACATGGCAGTTTGATATCAGTTCTTTCATTTCCCTTGATATTCCTGGCCATCACACTGCAGACTGGGCCCGTGCTCTGCACTTTGTAATGCCCAGATGGCCTTGGTGGATTCATTGGAGCATCTACAAAAAGGGAGACTGGAATGACCAACTGCTGGTTATATACCAGCAGATCATCCATCAAGGTGAATTTTTTCTGCTGTTCAAAACATAGTTTCATGACATTGTCACCTGGTGTCTGATATGGCTACCCAATGGATGCTGTACTCTCCTCATCTGACAACTGTTCTCAGGGTATTTGCTGAGGATTTCCTGATATAGCTGGCATTCGTTTTCCGACCAATTGGGAATATGACTCCAGCTCATCAAATAAGTTGACATTATGTGTCACCGGAAGATCATCTGTGGCCCTGGTAAGTGTGCCTGCTGTCGTTTGACTTTTCCCTTTAACATACATCATATCACATGAGACAAAAGCTGAATCCATGAATCCTGAGGGGAAGCTTTGCCAATTCCGTGTCATGTAACAGACCAGTGGTTTATGGTCCATTTTGGTGGTGACTTTCAGACCAATAACATAGTCAGAGCATTTCTCAAAAGCCTATGCGACTGCGAGAGCTTCCTTTTCAATAACAACCTACCATACCTCTGTGTCTGATAGTTCTCAATATGCATAAACAATTGTCAGCAATATCCATCCAAGTGTTGTTGCAGTTGTCAGGCATGAGTCACAGGGAACCAGATTATCAAGTGAGAGGAACATGTCTTTCATATGATCGAATTCTTGCTCTTGGTTCATCCATGTACCAAACCTCACCCTTTTTGAGAAGGTGTCACGGGTTCTCTGATCTGTGCTAGGTTGGGCAGAAATTTGCTTGGGCCGTTGTTATGTGATCCTTTCCATCACCATGGGTGGTTCTGTTCTCCAGTCCCACGTTAACCCTTGCTATGCGGGGTGATCTGACCCCTACCGGCAAGACTATTTGATGAACTTCTGCCCACTTTTCAACCGCTTGCATATGTAAAGGTCTCTATTTTCTCATCAAGACATCACTTTTACGGTAATAACACTCTGGTATACACTCAGATTTGTATGCTTTCTGATACATCCGTTTTATTTCTATATCTTTTTGTTGTAACTCCGCCAATTTTCCTGAACTAAAAATATCCGCCTCATCCTCCACCTATTATTGTTCTTTTTCAGCCATCTGATCAAAAATCGTTTCTGATAATTTCACTTCAACTTTATCTTCATAGAACATAGAACAGTACAGCACAGAACAGGCCCTTCGGCCCTCAATGTTGTGCCGAGCCATGATCACCCTACTCAAACCCACGTATCCACCCTATACCCGTAACCCAACAACCCCCCCCCCTTAACCTTACTTTTATTAGGACACTACGGGCAATTTAGCATGGCCAATCCACCTAACCCGCACATCTTTGGACTGTGGGAGGAAACCGGAGCACCCGGAGGAAACTCACGCACACAGGGGGAGGACGTGCAGACTCCACACAGACAGTGACCCAGCCGGGAATCGAACCTGGGACCCTGGAGCTGTGAAGCATTTATGCTAACCACCATGCTACCCTGCTGCCCTTCACTCTCTGATTTCTCCTCTTGCCTGAACCTGTGACTTTGCAACCTTGTTACTACACAATCCGGAAAAATTCCAGGACATTCATTCTTCAACACTTCAGTTGTCTGATTTTCCACTGGCTTATCAACCACAGTAGGCATCATTCCCACCTGTGATCCAGCTATATCATTATCCAAGATAAACTGTATTCCTGGACAAGATAATTTCTCTATTACTCCTACTACCACTTCACCACTCTTCACTAGACTTTCCAACCTTACCTTATATAATGGAACACTACTCCTCTCATCCTGAATTCTACATATTACCACCTTTTCTGGCAATATTCTTCCCAGACTACATAACTCCTCATCGCTTACCATTAAAAATTGACTAGCTCCCGTATGTCTTACAATTGTGACTTCTTTACCTGCTCCTCCTGATACACATTGAGTAAACTTTACCCACACAAGTAAATTCTTTAAAGAGATCTGGCACCTTCTTATCAATCACCTCTTGATCAGGCTGTACAATCTTTTGTGCCTCCTTCGCTTCACTTGGGTTTTCCTTCACCACTTTAACAAATCCCACTGTCTTATCCTGTTTTACCACATCAGCCTTCCCAGTGCATTTCTTCAACCACCAACACTGTGACTTTACATGGCCTAGTTTTTTACTGTGAAAACATTTGAAACTTTTCATGTCTCTTCCACCCTCCTGGGTTTCTTTTTTAATCTGAGGTACACTCTCCTTATTATCTCCCATCAGGACACCTTTACTTTTACCACTTGAGTATTTCTCATGTCCCCAGTTTCTATCCCTCACACGCTGAAACTGATGTTGGAAACCAAGCTTTGATTTATGAACTAATTCATAATCATCTGCCATTTCTGCTGCTAATGTCGCAGTTTTAACTCTCTGCTCTTCCACATGAATTCTCACTACATCAGGAATTGAATTTTTAAACTCCTCCAAAAGTATAATTTCTCTGAGAGCTTCATACGTTTGGTCTATTTTCAAAGGCCTTATCCACCTATCAAAATTACTCTGTTTGAGCCTTTCAAACTCCATGTATGTTTGACCAAATTCTTTCCTTAAATTTCTAAACCTTTGTCTGTAGGCTTCAGGCACTAGCTCATATGCACCTAAGATGGATTTTTTCACCTCCTCATACATCCCAGATACCTCCTCTGGTAGTGATGCAAACACTTCACTAACCCTACCTACCAGCTTTGTTTGAATCAGTAATATCCACATACCCTGTGGCCATTTAATTTGTTTAGCCACCTTCTCAAATGAAACGAAAAAGGCTTCCACCTCCTTCTCATCAAATCTTGCCAATGCTTGGACATATTTAAATAGATCCCCACCAAGCCTTTGTCTATGACGCTCTTTCTCACTATCCTCATCACTATCAACCAACTGTACGTTTCCCTTTACACCTGCCAATTTTAACTGACAGTCATGTTTCATGGCCATATTCTGAAGTTCAAACTCTCTCTCTTTATCTTTTTCCTTGATCTGTATCTCTCTTTCTCTTTATTTTTGTTCTGCTAGGGCTATTCTTTCTCTTTTTCTTTCTTCTCTCTCTTTTTCATCTCTCTCTTTCTCTTTCTTTTTCCTCTCTCTTTCTTTCATATTCAAGCTGCTTTAATTCTTTCTCATGTTCCATTTGTTTAATTTGTAACTGAATTTTGCCATTTCCAATGAGTCAAACTGTATGTCAGGCAACTTAAAATGCTGAGCCACTGCCATAATTACCTCACCTTTTTTCATTTTGTCAGGTAATGTTAACTGCAATGTTTTTGCCAAATCTAACAGTCTGCTTTTAGTCTCTGTCCATAAGGTACTCCATGTGACCGTCTCCACCTCCAAAAAATTCAGAGCCTCTGAAAGAGTTTTCCACAACATACTCCCTACTTAAACTAGAATACCACACCTGAAAAGCACCCACTATATGCTCACCCCTCACTGTCTTTAAGTTCACAAAGCCAATCCAATAGATAGACTTTTAACCCCCTCAAGCCCCCAATTTGGTATGGGCCAGGGTTTAGAGAACCCCAAAGTGTATCATGGAGTTCACCTGACCCACAACTTCTAATAGATTGTGGTATGGGATGCACATGGCCCACTCTACAGTTGTGGTACAGCAGTAATGGAAAAGTATTTTTAAAAGAAAAACAATGTTTATTCTATGAACTCAAGTTAACCTTTTTAAAACATAAAATGAACATCTTAGCAACCATTAATTCAAATACAACCCCCAAAGAATACAACACTTAGTAATTCTTACTTTCCTTTTAACATCCATAAAACTTTAAAAAAAAACTTTTAACAGAAGCACATCAGATTAAAGTCACTACTGAGAGCAGTTATTAGTTTTAAATTACCAAGGGATCAATTTACATTCTTTAGATTACAGAGAGAGACTCTAATACACATTCTGGCTGTGACTGCAGCTATCCAGCTCTAAAAATAAAACTAAAACACACCCTGCAGCAAACAGCCTAAAACAAAAGTAAAAAGCTGACAGGCAGCCCAGCTCCACCCACTCTCTGACATCACTGCAGTAATAAACACCCATTTCTTAAAGGTACTCTCACTACAGATACTTATATACACACCCATTTATAAACACCCATTTCTTAAAGGTACTCTCACATGACACCATCCTCACACCAATCTCCCTACGTTGTTGAAGCATGGGTTGTGGCAGAATTGATTCCATCGACTGTACATAAACTCAAGTATAAAATGAACCACCACAAAAAAGATAAATGGTGTGGGTTGTATCTAACCATGTTCAAGATAGACATATCAGTTTGTGGGATTAAAGTGACAACATGTGACAATGTTGGCCATGGGATGGAAAGAGTAGCTTTGAATAGTCATTATTCAGGCTTAGAGGGAAGTGTGCTGTGGTGAGCCCCCAAAGTTAGTATTAGGACCACTTCTCTTTTTGATGCATATTAATTGTTCACAACTTGGGTATATGGGAGATAATTGTAAAGTTTGCAAATTACAAGAAACTTCAAAATGTAGTAAACAATGAAAGCAAGTGATAGCCTGGTGAAATGGGCAGATACAAAGCAGATAAAATTTAATGATGAAAAGCAGCATGAATTAAATGATACAATTTTAAAGGGGATGTAGGAACAGAGAGACCTGGCTTATATGTACACAAGTCTTTGAAAGTGATAGAACAAGTTGAGAAACCTATTTAAAAAAAACATAATGAGAACTTTGGCTTTATTTTAGAGTAGTGACAAAAGCAAAGAGGTTTGCTAAATCTTGACAAAATACTGAGGCAGAATATTATGTTCTGTCTTGGACATTATACTTAGGAACAATAGAAACATAGAAAATAGGAGCTGATCATTGGAAAGTCTCAGGCAAGTGAACACTCGGAAGCAATGTCTGTAGAAAAGTTTGGTTTTATTCAGATTATTATCCACTCCTCCTACTCCCCGAAGGGTCTCCAGCGCCCAGCCCACACCTGGGCTGGGGTATTTATATCCCAGAAATGCTAGGAAAAAGGAAGTTAGCCCCACCCCCTCATCTGGGTAGATCGTATTCAGGTGAGGCCACAGGGATTCTGATGTTGCAGAGTGGTAACAACGTGGTTAGCACAGTTGCTTCGCAGCGCCAGGGTCCCAGGTTAGATTCCCAGCTTGGGTCACGGTCTGTGCGGTGTCTGCACGTTCTCTCCCTGTCCGCAAGGGTGCTCCGGTTGCCTACCAAAGTCCAAAGATGTGCAGGTTAGGTTTATTGGCCATTATAAATTGCCCTTAGTGTCTTAAAAGTTTAGGTGGGGTTACTGGGTTATGGGGATAGGGTGGAGGCGTTGGCTTAAATAGGGTGCTGTTTCCAAGGGCCGGTCCATACTTGATGGACTCCTTCTGCAGATTCTGTAAATTCTATGATCCCTTTATAATCTTTATTAGTGTCACAAGTAGGCTTACACTAACACTGCAATTAAGTGAAAAGCCCCGAGTCACCACACTCCGGCGTCTTTTCAGGCACACAGAGGGAGAATTCAGAATGTTCAATTCACCTAACAAGCATGTCTTTCGGGACTTGTGGGAGGAAACTGGAGCACCCGGAGGAAACCCACGCAGACACGGGGAGAATGTGCAGACTCCGCACAGACAGTGACCCAAGCCGAGAATCGAACCCGGATCCCTGGTGCTGTGAAGCAACAGTGCTAACCATTGTGCTACCATGCCGCCTGGGCCTCTGTAGCGTTCTAACAATCGTCAAAATCAGTAACCTGTTCCCGCTTTCCCCCTATATTATTTGATCCCTTTAGTCCAAGAGTTAAATGTAACTCCTTGAAAACATCCAGTGTTTGGCCTGAACTGCATTCTGTGGCAGTGAATTCCACAGGCTCACCACTCTTTGGGTGAAGACATTTTTCCTCAGTCTGAAATGGTTTACCCCGCATCCTTAGACTGTGACCCTTGGTTCTGGACTCCCCCGCCATCAGGAACATCCTTCCTGCATCTACCATGTCTAGTCCTATTGGGATGTTATAGGTTTCCGTGAGATCTGCACTCCCTCTAGAACTCATATATCCTTCCGCAGGTGAGCAGACCATAATTACACACAATACTCCAGCTGTGGTCTCACCAAGGCCCTGGATAATTACAGCAAGACATCTCTTCTCCTCTACTCAAATTCACTCGCTATGAAGGCCATACCATTTGCCTTCTTTACCGCCTGCTGTAGCTGCATGCTTACCTTCAGTGATTTGGATACAAGGATACCCTGGTCTCGTTGCACATTCCCCTCTCTCAATCTATAGCCATTCAGATAATAATCTGCCATCCCATTTTTGCTACCAATATCAAGGCCTTATGGCCAGTGCAGAAGAATTTTGCTAGAATGATACCAGGGGTGAGAGATTTCAATTACAGGGAGGTGCAGGAAAAGCTGTAATTGTTCTCCTTAGATCAAAAAAGGTGAAGATGAGATTTGATCGAGCATTTGAAAATCATGATTGGTTTTAATAGTGTATATAGGAGAAACTGGTTCCAGTGACAGAAAGCCAGTAGCCAGAGGACACAGTCGATGTGCTAAAGTCATATTCCCAATTGATAAGAAAACCAATGCCAGCAACCTCAGGAAACCCACAGTAAATATTCTGAGGGCAGTTGTGAGATGAGGATAGTGTCCAAGTCCATTGTTACTGTCAACAAGGGTGGCCTTGGCAGACAACAGGGATGTGAAACCAATTGGATAAATATACCGAGAATCAATGCAGGCAAAATGACACGAGTGGCCTCCTTCTGTATTGTATCATTCTATGAGTCTTTGTAAATAATCAAAAACATTAAAAAGAAAGGCCATTTTTAGTAAACATATTTTCCTGAACCAGTGCTTCGAGAATTATGTTGGCTTTTCTTTATAAACAATGGGCATCGAGGAGACTTGTGTGGGGAATGATAGATTACATGGCCTATGCCTGCCTTGTGACCTTTCTTGTGTGGGGAGTGATAGATTAAGTGGCCTATGCCAGCCTCATCTAATCTGCCTCGTGACTTTTCTTGGATCAGTAAATTATGTTAACTATTCACAATTTTTCTATCTATTTTCTTGATTTAAAAAAAATTCTATTATTTTCTTCCTTTTCTCAATGGATACGGGGTAAACCTTTTAGGACTGAGATGAGGAGAAATGTCTTCACTCAGAAAGTGGTCTGCCTGTGTGGTCTGCCTGTGGCATTCTCTACCACAGGAAGCAGTTGAGGCCAAAATATTGTATGTCTTCAAGAAGGAGTCAGATATATGGCATGATTTAATGGCTGCATTGCATTTGAATGGGAGCGTGACGCGGCCATTATATCGTGGGTGAGGCCAAAATGGGGAACTGGGCTGGGCACCAATCGATTTGTGATCTAACCAGAGCACTCCTGTTGGTGAAATCAGAATCCCGCCACGGCGTGGTGAGAAACCAATAATCACCCCTTAAGGCCAATTTCCATCCATTTGACGGGAAAAACAACCAATCTGACGGCCTCCCGTGATCTAACCGCCTCCACAGCAAGAGGTCACACGGGTGCCGATTAGTACACTTTATTAAAAATGTGAGCCTAGCATCCCAATCAGACCATGATGCTTGGACACTGTGCCTACGCACAGAGGAAGCAACACCATGGACGCAGCTGTCAACATCTGCACATACAGGGCTGGGCCCCAGAGCCGGGGACTTCTCCGCGGCCAGAGAGTAGATGTTTGCACCGGTGAGGGAATCATCGCCTGGTTCAGGTATCGTTAAGTGCAGGTGTCTAGGATGCGGTGACCAGGGGCCCCCACTGTGTGGGCAGGGCATGTCGGATGGCCAGGGATGTGGGGGGGGGGGGGGGGGGGGGGGTTTGGAGGTGGGGCTATAGGGGCATGGAGGGTGCCGGGGTGGAAGACATCACTGGTTGTCAGTCTCTCACCTTCTCCACTTCCTTACAGATATTACACCGGATCGATGATAGGTTGGACCCCGCGGATGCTGCCCTCGCAGTGCTGCTAGCAGGCCAAACAGCCATACCCTGGAGAAGGCAGCGGCAGCAACATCGTCAGAGGCTCGAGGTGGCAGCCCATTTGCAGGCCCCTGCCTCCACACCCTGAGGACCCTGCCGCCCATCAGGCCAGGAAGGACAAGAGGGGGAGGCCTAATTCCTTAGTTAGTTTTTCCACGTGTTTATTAATAAGATATCTTTATAATTAAACAACTACATGTATTGTGTACATCATTACAACGGTTACAACACAGAAAAGGCCGGCAACGGCCCAAGATGTACAGGCATCCTGTTGCCTGAGATGACTTTGGCAGGTGTCCCCTGGGAGGCCTGGACCTTGAGGGCCTGGATATACCTTCGAGCAGCATGTCTGTTGCAGTGCTGCTGTCCACGGTGAACGGGGCTGGAGGTGTGTTGCTCAGAGGGAGGGTAGTGTCAATGGGCTGCGCACCCCTGGGGACCCATGGGTGGAGGGCCCTGGGCTGCGCTCCTGGTGATCCTCTTCCCTTTGGGTGCCCGGTGGCTCCTGTGCTCCTCCATGGGATAGAGGGGCAGCTGGAGTTAGATCCAGAAACCTCACAGTCCACTGGTGCTGACTCTCGAGGATTCCCATCAGTGTCTGCACCATGCAGTCGAAGCTCTCAGTCAAGAATCAGACATCCCGCACCATGGAGTGCATGTCCTGCACCGAGGTCTCCACTGCGTATGCCATCATGTTGGCCTCAGTGCGTCTGAGTGATGGCACCTTCTCCCCAGACAGAAGGCAAATGGACTGCTCCAGTCAGCCTTGCAGTCCAATGAGGAAAGCTGTCATCCCTTCCTAACTCTTGTGACTCTGTCTTTGTAGTTCCATCAGCTCGGGACTTCTCTCCCTTCGAAGGAGACTCAGTACTTCCCTTCCATAGAATCATAGAAATATACAACATGGAAGGAGGCTATTCAGCCCATCGTACCTATCCTGGCTTATTTAAAGACCAATCCAATTTGTCTTCCCTCCCTGCTCTTACGCCTTAGCCTTGCAGATTTTTTCCTTTTCAAGTATTTATGAAATTTGTTATTGATTCTCCACCATCTTTTTCTGGTGTAATAAAATCTCCTTCTGCTTCTTTAGCCAGTTAGGCTCTCAGGACAACAGCCCAAGGGTACGCCATCAGCTAGGGTGTCAGCAAAGACCGGGGCTCCAACATCCATCCTAGTGTTGGATCCCTGGGATGTCCCTACCTCCACCTGCTGTGGATCATCATCTATGAGGTGCTCATTCGTGGGTTACCCAGAAGCCTGCCTACTGGTTATTCTCACCGAGGTGTGATACCTGCACTGGTGGAGGGTGAAAGTGTCAGCTGTGACGCCTCTTTGAGGGTGAGATCAAAGAAGTTTCCCTCCTATGGATCTTCCTGGGTACATGATACATTTCCTCACTGCCCCCACATCGGCATCAGCACAGGTACGGCCAGGCTCATCTCCGGCCAGTTCATTCACTCTCACTCATGCGGGGTCAGATTTCTAAACTCATGTTGGATATACAGATGTAGAGATTGTAGGCGGCATACCTGCCAGTTCAGATGGTTGGAGAGTGGCATGCATAGAATGGAGTGGGGGCAGGGATGTGAGGAGTATACTTGAAATGGTGGAAGAGCACCATGAAGAGTGGGGTGGTGCAGTACCATTGGGACGGGGGACATCTGGGAGCACCATTGAGGGTGGGGGGCACCATGGGGTGGGGGGCACCATGGGAGGTGGGGTGGGCGAAAGTGGGCCTTGTGGCAGGTGGGCAACCTGTGAGGTCAATGGGTGACAGATCACCTTGGAGGTGCAAAGGGTGGGTGAGGGAGTGCAGTGATAGAATTGAGGTGGTAGACTTACCATGGCCATGCAAAGATAGTCATTTACCTTCACCCTGCACTCCTACCTCGTCCTCTTCTGCAGAATGTTAGCATTGATCAAGGCAGCTATTGCCTCCCAAGCGTGGGTTGGTGACGATGCTGATGGGCCGCCTCCCCGATTGTGGATAGAGGGGGACCTTTTCTGCATCCCATCCAGGTATCTGGTTAGGGCTCCCGCATTAAACACAGAGCTGGCTTCCGTGCTGCCAGCCCCCTCGAATGGATCTAGAAGTGGTGGGGAGGCGTTTCTATGGAGTTCCCCAGTGATTGCACTGATTAGGTTTCTCCGGGGCGAGTGAATAAGCGGGAGAGCGCCCAAAGCACGATGTGATTCTTGTAGGGAGAACAACTTCTCTTAAACAAAGAACAAAGAAAAGTACAGGAACAGGCCCCTCAGCTCTCCAAGCCTATACCGATCATGATGCCCTAACTTTAAACCTTTTGCCCTTATTCGGGCCCTATCTCTCTATTTCCTCCCTATTCATATATCTATCCAGATGCCTCTTAAATGTTGTTAATGTGCCTGCTTCCATTGCATCTTCTGGCAGCATATTCCAGGCATCGACCACTCTGCATCTCCCTTAAACTTTCCCCCCTCATCTTAAACTTGTGCCCCCAGTAATTGATGCTTCCATCCTTGGAAAAAGCCTCTGACTTTCCACCCTGTCTATACCTCTCATAGTTTTGTAGACCTCTATCAGGTCACCCCTCAGCCTCCATCTTTCCAGTGAGAACAATCCTAGTTTATACAACCTCTCCTCATAGCCAATACCCTTGAGACCAGGCAACACCCTAGTGAACCTTCTTTGCACTCTCCCCAAAGCCTCCATATCCTTCTGATGATGTGGTGACCAGAACTGCACACAGTACTCCAAATGCGGCCTAACCAAGGCTTTATATGGCTGCAACATGATTTCCCAACTCTTGTACTCAATGATGAATACAAGCAAGCCATTTGCCTTCTTAATCACCTTACCCACCAGTGTTGCCACTTTTAGGGAACTGTGGACCCGCACGCCCAGATCCCTCTGTATGTTAATGTTCCTAAGGGTTCTGCCATTTACAGTATAATTCACACCTAGATTTGATCCTCCAAAATGCATCCCATTGCATTTGTCTGGATGAAACTCCATCTGCCATTACTGTGCCCAAGTCTCCAATCTATCTATATCCTGTTGTATCCTCAACTATCAGCAACTCCGCCAATTTTTGTGTTATCCGCAAATGTACTAATCAGACCACCCACATTTTACTCCTGATCATTTATATATAACTACAAGCAACAGAGGTCCCAGCACTGATCCCTGCGAAACAGCACTAGCTACAGGGGTGGAATTCTCCGACCCCCCGCAGGGTCGGGGAATCGCCCGGGGTCGGCGTAAATCCCGCCCCCGCCGTGGCCGGAATTCTCCGCCACCCAGGAATCGTCGGGAGGGGGAATCACGACCCGCTGATCGGCGTGCCCCCCGCGCCGATCGACGTGCCCCCCGCGGCGATTCTCCGGCCCGCGATAGGCCGAAGTCCTGCCGCTGACAGGCCAAACCACCTCTGTGCCTGCGGGATTGGCAGCGTGAGTGGGCCCCCGGGGTCCTGGGGGGGGCACGGGGCGATCGGACCCCGGGGGTGCCCCCACAGTGGCCTGGCCCGCGATCAGGGCCCACCGATCGGCGGGCGGACAGTGCCGTGGGGGCACTCTTTTTCTTCCGCCGCCGCCACGGCCTCCACCATGGCGGAGGCGGAAGAGACACCCTCCACCGCGCATGTGCCGGTGGTGATGTCAGCGGCTGCTGACGCTCCGGCACATGCGCGGACCGGCGAAGACCTTTTGGCCAGCACCAATGCCGGGCGGCGTAGCGCCAAAGACCATTGGCGCCTGTTTTGGCGCCGGCCAGCGGAGCGGAAACCACTCCGGCGCGGGCCTAGCCCCTAAAGGTGCGGAGAATTCTGCACCTTTGTGGAGGCCCAACACCGGAGTGGTTGGCGCCACTCCGTTACGCCGGGACCCCCCGCCCCTCCGGGTAGAGGAGAATTGCACCCAGATCTCCATTCAGAAAAACACCCTTCCACCGCTACTCTCTGTCTTCTACAGCCAAGCCAGTTCTGTATCCATTTAGCTGGCCTACCCGGAATCCCATGTGATTTTAGTTTTTGTATCAGTCTGCCATGTGGGACCTTGTTAACACCTTACTAAAGTCCACATAAACTGCATCCGCAGCCCTTCCTTCATCAATTATTTTTGTCACCTCTTCAAAAAACTCAATCAAGCTGGTTAGACATAGCCTTCCCCGAACAAAACCATGCTCCCTGTCACTAACTAGTCCATTTTTCTCCAAATGTGCACATCCTGTCCCTTGGTACCTTTTCCAAAAGCTTCCCCAGCACTGATGTCAGGCTCACTGGCCTATAATTTGCTGGATTGTCCCTGCTTCCTTTTTTAAACAAGGGAACAATATTGGTATCCTCCAGTCCTCTGGAATCTCTCCTGTGGTCAAAGAGGATGTGAAGATATCTGTTAAGGCCCTAGTTATGTTCCCCCTCGCTTCCCACAGTAACCTGGGATAGATCCCATCTGGCCCCGCGGACTTGTCTACCTTAATGCAATTTAGGATACTCAACACTTCCTCCTTTGATATATTGATGTTCTCAAGAGAATTCACACACCTATCCATGACATCAACATCTGTCATGTCCTTCTCCCTGGTGAATATGGATACAAAGTACTCATTAAGGATTTCACCCACTTCCTGTGGTTCCACATATAACTTCCCTCTATTGTCCTTAAGTGGGCCTACTCTTTCTCTTGCTATCCTCTTGCTCCTAATATATCCATAAAAAGCCTTGGATTCTCCTTCACCATGTTTACTAAAGACATTTCATGGCCCCTTTTTGCCCTCCTAATTCCACGTTTAAATTCCTTCCTACTTTTACTGTACTCCTCAAGGGCTTCATCAGTTTTTAGATGTTTGGACCTATCGCATGCTTCCTTTTTCCTTTTGACGAAGCTTACAGGGCGAGATTCTCCGCACTCCCGACGGTGCAGAGAATAGCGTGGCTCGTAAAATTTTACGGCCACGCTGTTCCGACGCCCTCCCGCTATTCTCCCCCCCCCACGCCGAACTCCCGACACGAATCGCTGCCGCCGTTTTTTTACTGCCGGCAGCGATTCACAGCTGATGGATGGGCCGAGTTCCCAGCCCTTTACGGCTGTTTTTACGAACGGCAAACACACCTGGTCTGGCCGTTCGTAAAAACGGCCGTAAACTCTCGCTTTTTATAACCATGGCACCGATTGGCACGGCAGTACCACGGCCGTGCCAAGGGTGCCATGGGCCCGCGATCGGTGCCCACCGATCGCGGGCAGCGCACTATTTGTCCTTCCGCCGCCCCGCAGTATCCATTCGCGGGGCGGCTGAGGGGCATCCCGGCCCGCGCATGCGCGGGTTTCGCGCAAATACGCGATGATATCATCCGCGTATGCGCGGGTTGGAGTCTTCCAATCCGCGCATGCGCGGCTGACGTCATATGACGCGTCAGCCAGCGCTAACTCTGGCAAGCGGGCTTAACGAAATTCGTTAAGCCCGTGATGCCGGAGTTTACGGCGTCGGGCTGCTAACCCCGACCGGGGACCAGAATCGGTTCCCGGTCGGGAAGGGGGGGGCTGGCGTCAAACCCGTCCGGATTTGACGCCAGCCTTACGATTTCTCCCCATATGGGAGAATCTCGCCCACAATTTCCCTTGTCATCCGTGGTTCCCAAATCCTGCCATTTCTATCCTTCATTTTTGTGAAATTTTGTGTCTGTCCTGCACTTCAATCAACTGGCCTTTAAAAGCCTCCCACATGTCAAATGTGGATTTTCCCTCAAATAGTCGCTCTCAATCCACGTTCCCCAGTTACTGTCTAACTTGGATGTTATTGGCCCTTGTCCAATCAATTAAGCACCCTCACTCATGGGCCACTCTTGTCCTTGTCCATGAAAACTCAAAATCTTATGGAATTATGGTCGCTGAGTCCAAAATGCTTTCCCACTGAAACATCAATCACCTGGCCTGGCTCATTCCCCAATACCAAGTTTAGTCTGGCCCCCTCCCTGGTTGGTGTAGGGTTCGGAATCCACGGCTTTCACTCCGGTTTTCTCACTGGAACTGACACTTTGCTGTTTTCTTGGTAAGATTGAGCCCTATATGAGCCCCTCAAGATCCGTGATGTGCATCTGTGTCGCCCACAAACCAAAACTCTTTGACAGCCTGATCTAAGAAACAGGATGTGCGAGCTAAAAATATTGACATTTATTTTCTACCATCTCAGAGGAAGAAATAAGGATAGGCAATAACTATGTTAAAATAAATTTAACCAAATGCTTTTTATGCCAATAGCACTAAATGATTTGCTATCAACCTAGTCTCTAGAGTAATATGTTTCAACATAATATATCACAAAGTAGCATATTGTAATGTAAATGATTGACAATCAGCTGTTCATAATGTAACATTGGAAGATATCACGCAAGTGTATTGCCAATTGGCACTCTCTTGCAGTGACAAAAAAAAATTGAGTTATAGCAAGTATTAGTATTGCAGCTTTAATTTCTATTTAAAGACAGAAAGAAGAAAGACTCACATTTTTTAGCACTTTTCATGACCACGGGATGTCTCAAAGGTGTTGGGCTGGATTCTCCGGTTTTGAGACTAAGTGCTGACGTGGCAACAATAGTGTTTTACGTCAGACAAAACAGTGCAAAACCTCCACTGATCCGCCATCTGTTGAGGGGCTAGCAGGCACGCAGAGTAATGCCACTAGCTGTGGATACGGCTGGAGAATTGCCAGGTCCGTGGCCGCACATGTGGCCACACTATGCAACATGGTGCCAGCCGCGTGCAGACCCGGCCTGCCAAATAGTTCCCCCTTTGGCCAGAATCGTCACCCCCGGACCACCTCCCACCAGTGACCCAGCCATCGCCAAAGCCCCCCCGGCCCGCGGATTTGCTCAACCTTGACTGTGGTGGTGCTGGACTCAGTCTGTGTCTGCCAAGCCGGGTTCCCGAAAAAAAATAGCTTGAGTGACCCACGCCAACAGGAACCCGGCCCATCAGGAGCGAGCATTGGGGGTGGGCCTCAGGTAACGTCCTGAGGCCATTCATATGGCGTGCGCCGTACTCTGCAAGTACGCCGTTTTGGAGGGGGCGGAGCATCGCAAAAGTGACGCGGCCCCCGATTTCGGCGCCAACGGGGATTCTCCGGCCGAACGCCAAACACGATTTCGGCGTCGGAGATCAGAGAATCCCACCCTTTGACTTTAAAATTCTCTTCCATGTTTTCAAGTTCCTTCATAGCCTCACCCTCCCTATATCTGTAATCTCCTCCAGTCCCACAACCCTCTGAGATATCTGTGCTCCACTAATTCTGCCGTCTTGTGTATTCCAAATTATAAATGCTGCACCATTGGTGGTGGGTGTGCCTGCAGTAGTTTAAACCGTTAGCTTTGAAATAACCTTCCTACACCTCTCTATTGCTTCCCTCCTTTAAGACACTACACAGTACCTAACTCTTTGCCTAAACGTTTAGTCAAGTGATGTAATGGCCTGGATATTTGCAGAGTCATGGAGACTCCAGTGATCTTTCAAAATGGCAAGTGTGGCCTGGATAGGAAGTTCTATCCCCGGTTCTGACAGATGCGATTATGACTTGTTGAGGGCGTGGAGTGTTCATGACTCCCATAGTGGGAAACCCAAAGCAGAAGGATCATTTGAACTCTATTGTTAAGTTCAAACAGATCCCATATTGATGCAGAATCATAGAATCCCTACAGTGCATAAGGAGGCCATTCAACCAATCGAGTCTGCACTGGCCCTTGGAAAGAGCACCCTACTTAAGTCCATGTCTCCTATCCCTGTAATCCAGTGACCCCACCTAACCTTTATTGGAAACTAAGAGGCAATTTAGCATGACCAATCCACCTAACCTGCACATCTTTGGACTGTGGGAGGAAACCAGAGCACCTAGAGGAAACCCACTGTAAGACCTTCTTATCTCTACTCGAGATAAGATACTCAGTCCAGTTGAAGAGGTATTCAAGCACTCTTTATTTTTCAAGTATTCACTTAATACATTTGCACAAAATTAAATCAAAATACTTTTGGGAGTACAATGAAAAGACCTTGAGATAGGAGAGTAAAAGAAAAGGCTTCAAAATAAGAGTAGTTCCAGAAAAGGCTACAAAATAAAAGTAATTTCAACAAAGGTTTTAAAAGTAATTTTCACGGATGCTTAAAGAATCTCGGAAGGCTAAAATTCTTTGAATAATCAGTCATCCGTATCACATTCTTAAGGAAATTCTTATCTATGGTTTAGCCCCTTATTTACTTTCATTGGTTCTAATTCTCAGCTGAGGCTTTCTGATTTATTCAAACAACTGTCTGTCACATAGAAAATGATTTGTTATCTAAGCATTAGTCATGACTTAAAATTTACCAATGGCCATCAAAAAAATATAAATATCGAGATGCACCCGCCACATATGCAATTACTACAAAGTTAAGATGCTTGTATTAACCTTGCTCTTGATATATTTTTATTACTAGATGTTTCTGTTGCTAGGCTGTTGCTAGGTTCTGATATTTTCTTATTACTAAATGTATTGTGAAACAATGGTCTATTCAATACAAAGGACTTTATGCAACTTTTCTTTTGAAAGGACATTAGCTCTGTACAGCAATTTTCATTTTTAAAATCTGAAACCATGGCTTTGGCTTTGCGGATATTCCATTTTCTGTCCAAGTACTGAATTTAAAAATTGTACTGCATCAATTCTTAAAGGTTCCTAATAAATCCAAGAAGCAATCAGTAAATCAATAAATCAGTAATCTATCACTCACACAGACACGGGGAGAAAGCGCAAACTCCACAGAGCCAGTCACCCGAGGCCGTAATAGAACCCAGGTCAGTGGAGTTGTGATTCAGCAGTGCAAACCACTGTACTGTCCTTGCCCACTGTTTGGGAGTTATGAATCTTTAGAGAAGTTATAAATGCTCCTGAAGGGTGATGAAGTTTGTAGAACTGTCAAGCTGTAAAGTTATTCAAATGCACAGCCCTTTAAAAAATTAAAATAATTAACTGCCTGTGTCTGTGAGTTGAAAAATATGTGGTATTGCAGTTTCAATACCTGTTTATTGACATAGCCCTAAGAGCTATCATTGTGGCATTCTGCACCATGTAGCAAGGACACCATTGGAAAATAAAATGTATCACCCATAAAAAACTGAAGAAATAATGACAAGCAACATGCAAAATCCAACAGCAGTCCTAATCCCTTCACACTCACAGAAGTGCAGAAAGCATTAAGAGGCCTGAACTGTGGCGAAGCAGTGGGATATGACAACATCATAACTGAATTCCTGAAACAACTTGTCCCCCTACTTGTTGCTAGCTGATTTAGTTCTACACAAGAATCATCGGTTCAAACTCACTCCAGAAGGCGTGGCATATGGCAGGAATATGGCATATGTGCCATTCCAAAACATGGAAAAGACAGCACATTGATGGCCAGCTACTGGCCAATTTAATTACTTTCTGTGTACTTTAAGACCTTTGAGCGTCTTATCCTACAATACATATCTCTAAAGTAGAGACCTTTGTGACAGCATATGTGCTCAAATTCTGGCATTCGCTGCCTATATAGAAAATAGCTTCCAAAGAATCCTGCAGACAGGCATAATGCTATTGAACCTCACAGCTGCCTATGGTCGTGTGGCACACTGGCCTGTCTTTAAAGCAGGGTATTTCCAACCTGAGTGGGACAGTTGTTAAAACACTCATTCACAATAGATGATTCAGAGTTCACCTAGGACCAGGGAGAATGTGCATTGTGAATGATAATGGGCTACAACCGGTCTCAATGTTAGTCCCAACCCTGTTCAACATATAAAAATGACCTGTAAACAACCATGTCCCGCAAGTTCATCTATTCTGAGAACATCTGTTGTGCCACTGAAACTGCATCCTTCTGGACTCTAGACCATGTCCTTCAGGAAGATTGTACACAGTTTACAAACTACAGCTGCAAAGGGCATCTAACCTGTTGGATCCCACCTCCACAATTCCAGTGCCAAAAAAGTGCATATTGACATGGACAGCCAGAAACAAACTCATGATCCCAATCCAATATACTTGGGAATGACTTTCGATAAGACTTTCCCCTTCCAGAAACATTTGAAGAAAAACAAAATTCAAAACCAGAAACTCCTAACTAAACATATTAGATCTAATCTACATGGGGGAGAGGGGGGTGGGTGAGAGTTGCTGCTGCCACAACACACCAGGCATCAACACTTTCCCTATCATACACCCAAGCAGAATACAGTGCTGCAGCCTGGCAAAGATCAACACACACACACCTTATTGATACTCAATTGAATGCAACAATGTGCATTGTGTGGTGAATGTATAAGGCATAATTCACACTGTGTATCACTGTGTCCCTGTGGGCTCCGTCTGTGAGCCGTTGCGCAGCTGTGCCCACAGGGGGAGATGAGGAGCTTGTACAGGGCTCCACCCTTGGCTCCGCCCATGGCTCCACCCATGGCCCCTCCCACTACCAGCAGTATAAAGTGCTGCGGTCTTGTGAATCTGCCCTCAGTTCTTCTGGTCGCAGGCAGGCTCAGTTGTAAGTCTATTAAAGCCACAGTTTACTTCCTCTCGTGTCTTGAGTGAATTGATGGTCACATCAATTTAATAGACTTAAAAAACCACATTGGAATCAGCCCTCAAACCTGATCGACTGGAACTCGACCCGCAGGCCACAGAAGCGAAGGAAATCTTTCTACACTGGCTCCGGTGCTTCAAGGCCTACCTGGCTGCGTCGTCTACCTCTGCTACTACTGAAGAGCAGAAACTCAGTCTCCTGCACGCACGGGTGAGCCATTGCATCTCTACTTAACTCGATAGTACCGACTCATACACCGAAGCCCTCGCTATACTCGACCGCCTATATGTGCGGCCTGTAAATGAAGTTTACGCGTGGCATATTTTCACTACCCGCCGCCAGCGCCCCGCAGAGTCGCTAGAGGACTACCTGCGCGACCTAAAAGCTCTTGCACAGGAATGTAACTTTCAAGCTGTAACTGCCTCCCAGCATATGGAACTCGCTGTCCATGATGTGTATGTTGCAGGGGTTCGGTCTAACTACGTGCGCCAGCGTCTCCTCGAAAAAGGGGCCCAGAATTTGGAGGACACTGTAACGCTAGCAACCTTGCTGGAGGTCGCATTTCAAAGTTTGAACTCGTTCCCCGCCGACCACGCGACCCCCATCGTGGACCCCCAACCAGAGACTGCCTCAGGCCTGCGCCGCGCGGCCACCCGCCCACTATGGAGCGCCATCGTGCCATTTCTGCGGTCAGGCCCAACACCCACGGCAGCACTGTCCGGCCCGCAACGTGACCTGCAGCAGCTGCGGTCGAAAAGGACATTTTGCTAAGGTATGCCTGTCTAAGTCTAAACCCACTAAGTCTCCCGCTATCCAGAGCAATCGCTCCCCCAACTCGCAGGCCCGCAGACCCGCAATGTTGCAGAGTGTCTGCCGACTCCGCCTCCGCCCGACATGTGCGACTCATGGGGACCGCCATCTTGGCAATCCTCCCCCACGCGGCCGCCATGTGCGAGTCATGGGGGCCGCCATCTTGGGCGCTATCTTCCTCGCCCCCTTCCACATGCGATCCATGGGGGCGGCCGTCTTGGATGCCATCTTCTTAACACCCGCCACGTGCGATCAATGGGAGCCACAATCTTGGCCATCACCCGATGTTCATATCGACGACTACGACCTCCACGGACTGTCATCACGGGGCCACTCCAGCACTGCTGATCAAGCCACCGACTACCCGCAACTCAACGCAGTCACTTTGGGCCAGTCGCGGCCAAAGCACCTCAGAAGCTCAATGATGTCCATTCAGGTCAACGGATACAAGACACCGTGCTTCTTCAACTCCGGGAGCACTGAGAGCTTCGTTCATCCAGACCTGGTAAGACGCTGTTCGCTCCCTATCTTCCCAGCACGGCAAACTATCTCCCTCGCCTCGTGATCGCACTCGGTTCAAATACAAGGGCGCACCATTGCGACATTAACAATACAGGGCGCCAGCTACTCTAACTTCCAGCTGTACGTACTCTCAGATCTCTGCGCCCCCCTCCTATCGGGCTTGATTTTCAATGCAATCTTAGAAGCTTCACACTCAGCTTCGGTGGACCCCTACCCCCTCTCACTATATGCAGCTTAGCGACTTTAAAAACTGACACCCCTCCGCTCTTATCTAATCTCACTGCTAATTGCAAACCTGTAGCCACTCGCAGCAGGCGGTATAGCCTGCAGGGCAGGGTATTTATCAGAGCCGAAGTCCAGCGGCTCCAATGTGAGGGAGTCATAGAGGTCAGTAATAGCCCCTCGAGAGCTCAGGTGGTGGTCGTCAAGACCGGGGAAAAGTTCAGATGGTGGTTGATTACAGCCAGGCCATTAACCGGTTCATGCACCTCGATGTGTACCCCCTCCCCCGAATTGCAGACATGGTCAACCAGATCGCCCAGTACCGCATCTTCTCCACGGTGGATCTGAAGTCTGCTTACCACCAGCTCCCAATCTGCCCGGAGGACCGCCACTACACGGCATTCGAGGCAGATGACCGCCTCTTCCATTTCCTCCAGGTCCCCTTTGGCGTCACGAATGGGAATTCGGTGTTCCAACGAGCAATGGACCGAATGGTGGACCAGTACGGGCTGCGGGCCACATTTCCGTATTTGGATAACGTCACCATCTGCGGCCATGACCAGCAGGACCACGACGCCAACCTCCACCGATTTCTCCAAAGCGCCCAGAAACTCAACCTCACATACAATAAGAGAAATGCATTTTCTGCACAACCAGACTAGCCATCCTCGGCTATGTCGTGGAAAACGGGGTCCTGGGGCCTGACCCGGACCGCATGCGCCCCCTCTTACAACTCCCTCTCCCTCACTGTTCCAGAGCCCTCAAGAGGTGCCTTGGATTTTTCTCCTATTATGCCCAGTGGGTCCCCCAGTATGCGGACAAAGCCCGCCCACTATTTAAGACCACACACTTCCCACTGTCAGCCGAGGCCCGCCAGGCCTTCAACTGCATCAAGGAGGACATCGCCAAAGCCGCCATGTGGGTGGTGGATGAATCCGTCCCCTTTCAGGTGGAGAACGACGTCTCAGATGTCGCTCTCGCTGCCACTCTGAACCAGGTAGGGAGACCAGTAGCTTTCTTCTCCCGAACCCTCTCCGCTTCAGAACTTCGACACTCCTCAGTCAAAAAAGAAGCTCAAGCCATTGTGGAAGCGATACGGCACTGGAGGCACTACCTCGCAGGTAGGAGGTTTACCCTCATCACCGACCAGAGATCGGTTGCCTTCATGTTCGACAACTCGCAACGGGGCTAAATAAAAAAACGATAAAATCTTGAGGAGGAGGATCGAACTCTCCACCTATAATTATGACATCATATATCGGCCGGGGAAGCTCAATGAGCCCCCAGATGCTCTGTCCCGCAGCACATGCGCCAGCGCGCAAGACGACCGATTACAGGCTATCCACAATGACCTCTGCCACCCGGGGTCACCCGGCTCGCCCACTACATCAAAGCCCAAAATCTGCCTTTCTCAACCGAGGAGGTAAAAGCCATCACCGGGAATTACCCGATCTGCGCAAAGTGCAAACCGCACTTCTATAGACCAGACAAGGCCCACCTGGTAAAGGCTTCCCGGCCCTTTGAATGACTGAGCATCGATTTCAAAGGGCCCCTCCCCTCGACTGATCGTAATGTGTACTTCCTCAATGTCATAGACGAATTCTCCTGTATTCCGTTTGCTATCCCGTGCCCCAATATGACCTCCCATACAGTCCTCAGAGCCCTGCACAGTGTCTTCACCCTGTTCGGCTTCCCCAGCTACGTCCACAGCGACAGGGGTTCATCCTTCATGAGCGAAGAGCTGCGTCAGTACCTGCTCAACAAGGTCATCGCCTTGAGCAGGACTACCAGCTATAACCCCAGGGGGAACGGGCAGGTGGAGAGGGAGAACGCGACGGTCTGTAAGACCATCCTACTGACCCTATGGTCCAGGAATCTCCCGACCTCCCACTGGCAGGAGGTCCTCCCCGACACGCTCCATGCAATTAGGTCCCTCCTGTGCACAGCCACTAATCAGACCCCTCACGAGCGATTACTTGTTTTCCCTAGGGGCACTACCACGGGGGCTTCGCTCCCACCTTGGTTGAGGACACCAGGCCCGGTTCTCCTCCGGAAGCACGTCCGGACACATAAAACGGACCCACTGGTAGAGAGGGTACTACTGCTACACTCAAACTCACACTACGCCTTTATAGAACACCCCGACGGCCGTCAGGACACTGTTTCCCTCCGGAACCTGGTGCCTGCAGGATCCACCATCACGCCCACCGCCAAGGTACCCCTCACACTGCACCCCACCCGAACCCCCACGCCCTGCGCCCCCACGCCGACAGGTTTCCTGCACCCCCCTTCGCCTGTCGCACTGGTCAGGAACGAAGCTCTGAACGAACCACCCCCGGAGTCCACCCTCAGATCCACACCGCACGTCAGCACACAGCCATCCAAAGCGGCTGCAACCCCAGTGCTCTGCCGATCCCAGCAGATGACTCGGCCACCGGACCAACTCAATCTGTAGACCCGTCACCCCCGCCGGACTTGATTTTTTTTACAGGGGGTGAGTGTGGTGAATGTATAATGCTTAATTCACACTGTGTATCACTGTGTCCCTGTGGGCTCCGTCTGTGAGCCATTGCGCGGCTCTGTCCACAGGGGGAGATGAGAAGCTTGTACAGGGCTCCACCCTTGGCTGCGCCCATGGCTCCACCCATGGCTCTGCCCATGGATCCTCCCACTACCGGAAGTATAAAGTGCTGCGGTCTTGTGAGTCTGCCCTCAGTTCTTCTGGTCGCAGGCAGGCTCAGTTGTAAGTCTATTAAAGCCACAGTTTACTTCCTCTCGTGTCTTGAGTGAATTGATGGTCGCATCACATCGTAATTGGAATTCTCTGCTCAAAGACACATATCCCCTTGTTTCCCATCCTCTCAAGAATTGCCCCACCACACATCAACTGACTGACAAAACACAAGCAGATTTAAACCATCCATGCTGTACATCATTTACTGTTCCATGATGACCTATTCAACTCAATTACTGCCTGCCTTCCATCTCAGCCCTCCAGATGGAGCCGCCTTCCTGAGCAAGATCTATCAGCAGACATCCCTTTATCAAGGAATGGGAAACATGGGAAGTCACCAACAAGTTCCTTGTGACAATCCCCATCTGTCAAATGGCTTTTAACTACCACAACAAGAGTGTTTCTTGCTAAACAGGTCCAGGACAGGTCAGGGCCCATGTGCAACCAACCTCCACCCCTGCGGCCTCAGTACAAACTCGCTATGCTGTTCTGGAAAGAACAAACAATGCTGCACATTACTGAAGAGTATCCCCTCGACAGACTGACATTATAATGCGACTTGTAAATGAGTGATTTGAATCTGTAATTTCACAAACTTACCAAACATATACGACATTGTTTACAAAGGACTTTTAAAAAATAGCAAAAGACACTGACTAAAGATAGCTGTCATAGGTCACCTGATATCTGGCATTGCAAGTAAACAGTTTCTGTAAAGTTCCAATTTTGAATACAACTCAGGCATGCCGCAACATGTCATTCTCTGGAATTTTACAGCTGAGGATATCAAAAAACACTCCAAAGCAATCTACTGAAATGTCCAGATCAAAGCATTTACCTTTTTAAACTGTTTGCTACCTTTACCTGGGTGGGCTTTGAACTCAATAAAAATGAACTCCTTTTTATTGTAAACATCAAAGGAGACTGTCAGACTAATTTATTTACAATCAAAACATAAATGGTTAAACACAAACATTAAAAACATTATTTCATCCTTCCAAAGTCACAACAATCCCTTTTATGGTCGGTGTTGGGGTGGTATGACATGGGAGTCAGATTTTACCCCTCCGCACATGGCTGTACAAGACTAAGTGGGGGACAAATTACCTTAAACTGAACAAATGGGGAGGCTATTGCTTGATTTCAGGTTTTTTTATTTGCTAAATAATTTTTTAAATGCCAGGCTGCTTTCCACAACCTATCATTATCACAATGGGAGATTATAAATTTGCATTTTTATTGACAAATCAAATAGGTTATTATAATATTAGTTGTCTTTGATGCAGGGTTCTGAATACAAATTACATTATATGGGATTAAGTAGAATCATGGAATCATAGAATTTACGGTGCAGAAGGAGGCAATTCGGCCCATCGAGTCTGCATCGGCCTTGGAAAGAGCACCCTACTTAAGGCCAAACCTCCACCCTAGTCCTGTAATTCAATAACGCCAGCTGACATTTTTGGACAATAAGAACAATTTAACATGCCTAATCCACCTAAGGTGTCCATCTTTGGACTATGGGAGGAAACCAGAGCACCCGGAGGAAACCCACACAGACACAGGGAGAAGGTGCAGACTCAACACAGACAGTGACTCAAGCCGGGAATCGAACCTGAGACCCTGAAGCTGTGAAGGATCAGTGCTAACCACTGTGCTAGCGTGCAATTACTTGAGAGGATTTACATCTATTGAATAGACCATCATGAATGGGAGACTTTTTTATACAGTGAAGATTGCAATAGATATTTAGAGCTTTATTTAATCTCTGCATGGTATCTGGAGTCTGCCCATGGTGGATATTGGGTGAGTTGACAAGGAAGTTTAAAGGGCAAAGGGTGATGCATCGGAGACATGGACAGACACAAAGTGAGAATGGGCCTGAAGGTGCCATGTGGATGGGTGGGGGCATAGGTTGGCATAGAGGGTAAGAGGGGCCATTAGGGATGAGTGGAAGCCATTAGTTGGCATTGAGAGCATGACGAGCCATTGGGATGGGTGGGGGGTCATTAGTTGACATGGAGGGTACAAGGGGCCATTGGGGATGGGTGGAGCATGGCTTAACACAGAGAGAATGTGGGGCCATTGGCAATAGGTGGAGGGGGTCATGAGTTGACATGGAGCGGTTGAAAGGTCATTGGGGATAAGTGGAGGGGGTCATTAGTTGACATGGAGCAGTTGAAGAACCATTGGGGATAGGTGGGGGCATGTGCGGGCATAGGGAGTGGATAAGGAGTTGAGTGGGGATGAGGGCCAGAGTGCCTAAATAACTGGGATAACATTCCAGGGAACTGAAGCAGGCTATTTAAACAGCTTACCTGGCATTTGGCAGCCCTGAAGGCCCAAGTCCATCTTGAACACCATGGAATGAAAATCCCATCATGCAAAGCGCCACTTCCTGAGGCTGGTGAAGCAAGCCGGGAAATTTGCCGACTCCCACTATCCAACTTGGAAGTCAAAATCCAAGCTAATATGTGTTTATGTGGCTCACCATTCTGCTTTGCTTTGTTATGGTCCTTGGGACTTGTTATTACATTAAAGGCACTATGTAAATTGTTATTGTCAGGAACACAGCAGCCAATTTGACAGCACAAGCAGCAGTGACAATGACCAGGTAATCTGAATTTGTGATGTTAAATGAAGGATAAATATTGGCTGGGACACCAGGGGTAATTCCCTTGCACTTCACAGTAGTGTCACCCATGCAAGTAGGCAGGTGGGGCCTTGTGTTTAATGTCTCAACTGAAAGGCTGCAGCTCCAACATACCAGCATTCCCTCAGTATTGCACTGAAGTGTCAGCCTTGATCTTTGTCATCAAGCCCCAGAGTAGGACTTGAGCCTACAACCTTGCAATCCAGAGGTGAACGTGCCATCAACTGACACCTCACCATGCTATGATTGCTCACCACCACTTGCATACACTTTTTAAGTTTCTGGAAACATCAGGCTGGGGGCGCGATTCTCTGCCCCCCACGACGGGTCGGAGAATAGCGGGAGGGCCTTCCCGACATTTTTCCCGACCTCCCACCATTCCCCCCCCCCCCCCCCCCCCCCCCCACCCCACGCCCGCCCCCCGACACGAATCGCTGCTCGCCGGTTCATTACGGCGAGCAGCGATTCTCCCCTAACCGATGGGCCGATTTCCCAGGCCTTTACAGCTGTTTTCACGAACGCCAACACACCTGCACTCACCGTTCGTGAAAACGGCCGCAAAGTGCCGTTCTGGGGAACCATGGCACCGATTGGCACGGCCGCACCACGGCCGTGCCAAGGGTGCCATGGGCCCGCGATCGGTGCCCACCGATCGCGGGCAGCGGGTCTGAACCCCGCACACTCTTTGTTCCTCCGCCGCCCCGCTGGATCAGTCCGCGGGGCGGCTGAGGGGCACACCGGCCCGCGCATGCGCGGGTTTCACGCATATGCGCGATGACGTCATCCGCGTATGCGCGGGTTGGAGCCGTCCAATCCGCGCATGCACGACTGAAGTCATCGTGCGCGTCAGCCGCCGTTAACTTTGGCGCGCGGGCTTAGCGAATTTCGCTAAGCCTGCGATGCCGAGGTTCACGGGGCCCCGCTGCTAGCCCCGACTGGGGAGCAGAATCGGGTCCCGGGAGGGGGCACGGAGGCTGCCGTGAAACACGGCCGGTTTCACGGCAGCCTTCACGACTTTCCGCATTTGCGGAGAATCGCGCCCCCACCGTGCACAATTTTGAGTTGTGCCCCTCCGTTTCCAACCTGTTGAAAGGAGAAAACACTACTGCAGCTGGGAATTTTAGTGATATGTTTCTAAGCCTGTGAAGAGGTAGGAATGGGCACAGCACTAAGTGGGAGGTGAGGAGAGGAAGAAAGTAGGTAGTTGGGGTTAGATGGGGCCAGGGAAATGCAGATGGTAGTGATTGTGAGAATTAACTTGGGAAAATTGATTTTTTTTTAAATTCCTTTTGCCTTCTCATTCACCTGCAGAAGATTCTGGAGATTGCGGCAGCTTGGATTATTCCTGCAGCATCATGGAAGAGGTTTCAGAGGAAGTAGTGGCTTCTGAGGTGAAAGTTAACAATACTGGTATAGGTGCTTTGTATAGGACACTTACACACAGCTTCCAAAACCTGGTTGGAATCATTCAGCCTGCAGTGAGCCTGTGACCAGCACAAGCGTGCTTTACAGATCAGGGACAGATGTTAACGGCAATATTGAGCCTACACGCCATAACGTTCACTTTAATGACATGAGGGAGCTTTAGATATGGACTTGGTTCCTGTTGTCACTGCAAGATAAAGTCTTCCAAAAGTTGACCTTTCTGAACTGGTTGCTTCCTTTAAGGGCTGGAAAATTACCAAGAAGCCTAATGTCTGTGCTTTAACGAGTTAAATGATGACAGGAGTAATAACATAAGAACTAGGAGCAGGAGTCGGCCAGCTGGCCCCTCGAGCCTGCTCCGTCATTCAATGAGATCATGGCTGATCTTTTGTGGACTCAGCTCCACTTTCCGTCCCAAACACCATAACCCTTAATCTCTTTATTCTTCAAAAAGCTATCTATCCTTATCTTAAAAACATTTAATGAAGGAGCCTCTACTGATTCACTGGGCAAGGAATTCCATAGATTCACAACCCTTTGGGTGAAGAAGTTCCTCCTAAACTCAGTCCTAAATCTACTTCCCCTTATTTTGAGGCTATGCCCCTAATTCTGCTTTCACCTACCAGTGGAAACAACCTGCCCGCATCTATCCTATCTATTCCTTTCATAATTTTATTTTTTTCTATAAGATCCCCCCTCATCCTTCTAAATTCCAACCGAGTACAGTCCCAGTCTACTTAACCTCTCCTCGTAATCCAACCCCTTCCGCTCTGGGATTAACCTAGTGAATCTCCTCTGCACACCCTCCAGTGCCAGTACGTCCTTTCTCAAGTAAGGAGACCAAAACTGAACACAATACTCCAGGTGTGGCCGCACTAACACCTTATGCAATTGTAGCATAACCTCCCTAGTCTTAAACTCCATCCCTCTAGCAATGAAGGACAAAATTCCATTTGCCTTCTTAATCACCTGTTGCACCTGTAAACCAACTTTTTGCGACTCATGCACGAGCACACCCAGGTCCCTCTGCACAGCAGCATGTTTTAATATTTTATCATTCAAATAATAATCCCATTTGCTGTTATTCCTACCAAAATGGATATCCTCACATTTGTCAACATTGTTTTCCATCTGCCAGACCCTAGCCCATTCACTTAACCTATCCAAATCCCTCTGCAGACTTCTGGTATCCTCTGCACTTTTTGCTTTACCACTCATCTTAGTGTCGTCTGCAAACTTGGACACATTGCCCTTGGTCCCCAACTCAAAATCATCTATGTAAATTGTGAACAATTGTGGGCCCAACACTGATCCCTGAGGGATACCACTCGCTACTGATTGCCAACCAGAGAAACACCCATTAATCCCCACTCTTTGCTTTCTATTAATTAACAAATTCTCTATCCATGCTCCTACTTTACCCTTAATGCCATGCATCTTTATCTTATGCAGCAACCTTTTGTGTCGCACCTTGTTAAAGGCTTTCTGGAAATCCAGATATACCACATCCATTGGCTCCCCGTTATCTACTGCACTGGTAATGTCCTCAAAAAATTCCACTAAATTAGTTCGGCATGACCTGCCCTTTATGAACCCATGCTTTGTCTGCCCAATGGGACAATTTGTAATGCCAACCTCTCCGGGTGTAAGGTTATATGGAAGAGACACCTTCTGTGAAGCCTGGCTCTAAGACCCTCCAATTCAGCCTCTTTCATATCTTGCTTTTCATTGCAGAAATTTGATCGATATTGCAATTGATTAACCCTAATGCAAAGCAGCACTTTGACCAGAGCTGAATGAGAGTAAGAGCGACACTCCAGCTAAACCTCCCAAGTATTAAAGAGATTAATGTGCAGGCAAATTAAAACTAACATTAGGTAGCAGTATGGAAAGTGCATCAGGGTGATCACCTCAGGGATACCTTCCTGCCGTTCCTGTGACCATTGTATATGGTGAGAATTGTTTGAAGTGGTTTGGGGCGAAGAGACTTTGGGGTCATGTGCCTTAACCCTGTTTATGAGGCAGGCCAAGGACCCAACAGATTTAACAGGATACAGGTGGATTTCCGGAAAGATAATTCAGGTGCAGGTTTTTGACAACAGGGTGATGTAAGAACCTTTTTGCTCCATTTGTCATCCCAAAAGGGGTACTAGGTCAAAGGGAAACACGGGCTGTTCAGAGAAGGGGGTAAAATAATCACACTGTGATCATTAGCTGAAATGCGCACAACACGTAAATATGCTATTTTCTTTTTAAGATATGTCTTTTAACAATAACAATCAATCCATTTCATACATAGCTTCTCCACAGAGTTTTCATGTTTAAAGGTAAGACTGAGAATGACCTTCACCAGTCATTGTTATTTCTGGCTTGATCAGCATAATTAAAAAAATACTTGAGGGAGATTGGCAACAAGTCTGCAATACTGAGGAGTGACCATTTTTCTTGCCCTTGAGCATATTTATCCGGCAGGAAACGTAACATAATTTGCATAAAGCATTTCCCCCCTCCCCAAATATCAGATGATCAATCTAGCATTATCATAAAGGATTCGACAATGACGATATTAGGTGGAATTAGAGTGCAATTTTTCTTGAAGTAGTTTGAAATTCAAAAGTTTTCCCAAATATTTCTGAGGGACAGAAAAGGTCCAAGTGACTTACTATGCACCCTGTCTATATGTTGCTTGAATAACTGAAATTCAAACCAACAAGTTATTCAACTCACTGACTTAATGGGCATCAAGCATAGAACAATATAAGAATATGCGTCTTGGAATTGGATTACATTTGTACCCGGTTTCTTGGTAAGTAATATTATTAAATATAAAATTATTCCTGGGGAGATTTTATAGATTTGGAGTGTCAAATGATCTATTTAAATTTGTTTACTGTGGCCTATTGCTCCATTTTCAATATGCTCCCTGACAACCATGTATTCATGAGCTAGTTTTTGTTGCTTGACTTATCTTGCTGGCTGTGTGTTCACTGAGCTACAGTTAAGCATGTTTGTTTATAAATTCTGCCTTTATCTTTTAGTTTCAATTTCAGTCAGTATCGGAAAATAAGTCTGTGAGAAACGTGTATTAAAAGACTTTGCTGTTGGAAATTTGATAAAAATCAGTACCTCTTCAACACCAAACTGATTTTATCTGAGTCTTGTAGCAAACTGATAACAGTGCTTTGAACCGGTAAAATATGTATCAATGTTACTGCACAAACGTTTGATTGGGCACAAAATATGAATTAAACAAAAGACCACCCTTGTTTTACAAATGAGAGGAAATCACCCTGATTAAAAATAGGGAGAAACATAAAATTTAGCCAACTTATGACTAAGATTCTCATTCCAAAAGCAATTAAATTTTCTCTGACCTCGCAATGTTGCAGTAATTTGGAGCATGAAGCTTCAGGAGAGGAGATTAGTTTGTATGTGCCCGTCCCTGAGAAATCGAACAAAACATTGTAAATGATGTTGTATAACATTCAATCCTTACTGAACCGTCAGTCCTCTGATTTGCGGACAATGCACCAGCAGAGTGGACCTGTTAATATTCTCTTTTAAATGAGGAAGAAACTGATAAAATAAGCTGATCAACAAAAATAACACTTTCAAAAGAAATTTTATCTAATTCAAATAAAATGTTCTTCTCGGACCTAATGAGGCACTTTAGCCCCTGTGGTGCCCACTGGTCATGGAAGGCTTTGAGCGTACAGACACCTCATGCTCCTTTTTCAGGGGCACCTGGGCAGAATTATTGTTGCAGGAGAGGAGAAGACAGCCTGGTCTAACAAACTTCTCCACAGTCCACTGCGTGGGCCCTTTAAGAGATATATCACATTTTTACTACAGTTTGAGCATTTTAACAAGCTCAATATATACATTTTAAAAACTCAATTTCGATGGAAGTGGAAAAGTGGAGGTATTATCCATAGGCATGCTATCCTGAAGAAGAGGATTCTTGAAGGACAATACATTTTTTTTAATGTATTTTATTACAAACATGAATCAAAACAGGTTACAGCAATAAACACCATGGAAAACATACTTCCCAACAATCAACTATAAAGTCTGTACAGATTTTTCCCCTTTTTCATCCTCCCCCCCCCTCCTCCTCCAAACCCTTTGCGACGAACAGCTCCTCAAACATGGTCACAAACATCCCCCAACTTTTCTCAAACTCCCATTATCTTCTCTAACCGCAGGAAGTTGTACAGGTCACCCAACCATGCCGCTATCCCCACTGGCAATGCCGACCGCCACTCCAGCAAAATTCGCCGCCGTGCAATCAGAGAGGCTAAGGCCACGACATCGGCCTTCCTCCTCTCCATGAGCTCCGGCTTCTCTGAAACTCCAAATATTGCCACCAAAGAGTCCGGGTCCACTTCCTCCTCTACTATCCTCGCCTTCTCTCCATACTCATATTGCACCCCTCTTGCCCTCTTGCCCTCTGCAGTTGCCCTACCGTCCTCCCCATTGTCAGCCTGTCAAATTGCCTCTGCAACTTTTTCCTCCTCGCCAATACCAATGTCCTAGATTAAAAACAAATTAATCTACACCCCATCATTCCACCGTAATCGATGTACCTATCCAAGAGCCGCTCGAAGGTCTAGCACCTTTTCAGCCACCAGCCCTGCCAGCATCTTTGAGATGTACCCTATGGCACTCACACCTTCCACTCCTTCAGGCAAGACAACTAATCACAGGTTCTGCCTTCTCGAGGTATTCTCCTCTTCCTCCACCTTTACCCACAAAGTTTTACACAGGTCCCCCTGGAACCCCACTTCCGCCTTCAGAGCCACCACACAATTACTGTGGTCCGAGATCATTCCTTCGATCTCCCGAATCTGTGACCCCTGCACCTCCAAACACCTCTCCACCTGTTCCAGAGAACTCTTCAGGGGTGCCACAGCTTCTTCAATAGCCTTTGCGTGATCCTCACGCATTTCTTTCCTCTGTTGTTGGAATTTCTCCTTGATAAAAACCATCAGCTCCTGTGCCTGGGGCCTTCCAGCTTGCATCAGCCCTTCCCCCGCCTGCATGTTTAAAGAGGCTATTGCTGTAGCACAAGACTGTTCCAACTTTTCAGCCAAAGCTCTCACTGTTTTCTGCTGGGTCTGGTGACCAGCAGACATATCACTCCCGGGGTAAACTACTCCTCTAACATTCACCTACGCCTTTTCATCAAAATTCCACTCAGTTTTGGGTAAAAAGAGCTCTTTTCTGTGACTTTCAGCAGGAGCTGCCCTGGAAGTGACCATTCATTCCATGGTCACAACTGGAAGTCGTTGAAGGAGCCAGCGCCCTTCGAGCCTGCTCCACCATTCATTATGATGGCTGATCATCCAACTCAATAGCTTAATCCCGCTTTCCTCCATATTCTTTGATAACCTTCGACCTAAATGCTATACCTAACTGTTTCTTGAAAACATGCAACGTTTTTGCCTCTACTACTTCCTGTGGTAATGAATTCCACAGGCTCACCACTCTCTGGGTGAAGGAATTTCTCCTCATCTCTGTCCTGAAAGGTCTACCACGTATCCTCAGACTGTGTCCCCTGATTCTGGACACACCCAACATCGGGAACATCCTTCCTGCATCTACCCTCGTCTTGTTAGAATTTTATAGGTGTCCATTAGATTCCACCTCATTCTTCCAAATTCGAACGATCACAATCCTGACCGATTCAATCTCTCCTCATGTGTCAGTCCCGCCATTCCAGGAATCGGTCTGGTAAACCTTTGCTGCGCTCCCTCTAGAGCAAGAACATCCTTCCTCAGATAAGGAGGCCAAAACTGCACACAATATTCCAGGGCCTCACCAATGCCCTGTACAATTGCAACAAGACATCGTTGCTCCTGTACTCAAATCCTCTCAATATGAAGGCCAACATACCATTTGCTGTACCTGCATGCTTATCTTCAGTTACCGGTGTATGAGGATACCAAGGTCTCATTGCACATTCTCCTCGCCTAATTTATGACCATTCAGATAATAGTCTGCCTTCTCGCTTTTGCTACCAAAGTGGATAACCTCACATTTCTCCATATTTTACTGCATCTGTCATTCAGTTGCCCACTCACTCAACTTGTCCAAATCAGAGTGGGTGGAGACCCAGTTTGGAATTCTGTCATTCTAGTGAGAGGCGGGAACTTCATTTTTGTCGGCCTAAAGGCTAGTGTGCCAGTTCCCTGCAAGAACCCTTGCGATATGTGTCCATCGTCTGGAGAAGTTGGACACCTGACCTCCACATAATATGGTACAGAAATGTACATTTTCCCTCAAAGTGTGGGATTCATCATTATCTCGTGGATCAAAGAGGCTTGCATTCCAGAACTCGATAGTTTAATGGCCATGCTTTAGAATTTTGCATACTTAGCTGAAAAGTAAAGTCATGCAAACTCATCACTAACAGCATAAATCATAATAATGCAACGAAACTTTGCAAAATAAGCCACATATATCAGATAAGTGAGGTACTCTTTGTAACTGAAGAAAATGTATTCAAGTAGTCAGAGGTTTTTTCCTTCTTTTCAGACTAAACAATTAATTTGGTTTTGCTTTAGGCTTTGAACTTACCAGATAAACATTTTGATTATGTTTGCCTGGTAAAATGAGTACATTTATTTGTACGTTGTTGGGTTTTATTTACACAAATTAAGGCACTGTTTGAGTGTTGTCTTAACTGTTATCAATGTCAGAACGGTTTTTAGGGGGAAGGAGCATCTGCAGGTATAAGAATAGATGCAGATGGTGCCAGAAAGCTTTCTCTTTCTTTTTGAAAAAAATCTATCTCTGATGTTAGCATTGTCTGCTTGTACACCCACCCATCTGAAGTGATAAAACAGTCAGTTCTGCCAGAATGCTGAGCAATTATTTGCTTTGTGTTACCTAAATTTCTTCTGAGGTAATTCTGCTGTGGTTATAGATATCGGGCTGGGTTTGCGAAGAGGAACGCTCGAATAAAATATTTTTCCATGCTGTTGACTACCAGACAAAATAACCATTTCAGACGAGTTTGTTCTTCAATTAGGATTGAGATTCTCTTTCAGGTATTGAATAGATTGATCATAATTGTTGGGCAATTAGCAACACAGAAGCTGAGCAGAAGCTTCAAACGATTGAAGTGATGGATCCTGCAGCTCTGAAAATAGCAATAGGAGTAGGTAATTTTAGCCACTTGAGCCTGTTCCATCACTCCGTCAGATAATTGCTGCTCCATTTAAAAGCAAAATGCAGTGGATGCTGGCTATCGCAAATAAAATATGAAAGTGCTGGAAAAACTCAGCAAGCCTGACAGCACCTGTGGAGTGAGAGAAACGGAATTAATGTTTCAAGTCCAATATGTGTCTTCTGTTCCAAAGAAGAGTCATGTTGAACTTGAAACGTGAGCTCTGGCTCAGAATTCTGCCCCCAGATTGGGTGCAAGGAGACGGGAGGATGCCCAGCTGGATTTAGTGTCAGGTCAGATGACCCTGAAAGTGGTGAGGGGTCAGAGATGGACCCAGCGGGGGGTCAGGTGACTCTGCTGCATATGAAAAGCATCCACACAGAGTTGGTGATCCAGGTGTTCCTACATGATTACAGTACATTCCAAACATTGGAAGAGACATTATTTATTTATTTTTAAAATAAATTTAGAGTGCCCAATTCATTTTTTCCAATTAAGGGGCAATTTAGTGTGGCCAATTCACCTATCCTGCACATCTTTGGGTTGTGGGGGTGAAACCCATGCAAACACGGGGAGAATGCACAAACTCCACACAGACAGAGACCTAGGGCCGGGATTCGAATCTGCCGTAGGCAGCAATGCTAACCACTGTGCCACCGAGCTGCCCAGAAGAGACATTATTGAGTTGCCAGTGTCAAAGCTGTAAATGTTGTCCACCTGTCAGATTATCCTAAAATGGATGGCTAATCATGGGTGTTCTCTATGGGTGTATTGTCTTTAATTCTTCTGAATCAAAAGCGTGCTGAACTAAATCACTGAGTGAATTCTCAAGACACAGCCATGGAGATGGCATTGGAATTGTCACCACTACTTGATGCAGATAATATGTAATAATTTAGTAAGCTGCCTCAGTGGCTGAATGAACAACATTGTCATGCTCAACATCCTGTCCACTTGCCCTACTGCCATCTGTCTCTCTGTATTTGCGCATGCAGTGGACCCTTGCAGGTCCTTCACAGTTGCATAGCACAGTGGCATAACAGCCTTAATAAGATGGAGGAAAGCTGTAGGGCTGTCATTTGTCATTGAGCACAGCATGTCAACTTGGAGTGAAAGCCGCTACATACAGGTCATCAAGCGTATATGCGGAGGCTTTCTCTCAACCACACCAATATTAGTATTCATAGGTCAGATGAAGTAAATGGCTAGCGCATGTAAAGCTAAAGTGAATTACAGTAATGTATTCTGAGTTACTCATGGTGCTTTTCACCTTACATTCTCATTAATTAATTCATTAATTCAGAGAATATCACACAGACCAGCCACATCTGAAGGGATGGGGCCAAGATCCACATACATTTTGAACCAGGACCGAGACAAGGTGTAAAAGTGAAGAGACATCTACCCAGCTGGTCATCACAAAGCGCGAACCATGACCAAGAAAGCATGGATTCAGATTGCAGATATCAGTGAGCACCACACCAGATCATAGGACCATCGGAGATCGTGGATCCAGTGACTAAGTGACCTTTTGCAATCTGTCATGGTTAATAGATCGGTTCATAGACACAGCGGTCCATCAGGTGGACTAGGTTATATCTACTTGCTGTGATAAAATGTGCTACCTGGCACATACAAGCCTCAATGCTGAAGCAGAAGATTTTGTAAGCAGGCTATTTGATTGTACACAAAATAGATGTCAATAAATACTTTGATTCACTGATGCATTGAAGACCAATGCCTTTGCTTTAACCATATATGAAGATGGCATAAATCCACGTTGTGGTGACTGGACTGGGAATGGGATAACCTACCTGATTCCCTTGATCTCCAAGGAGCAAACGGCTCTGGAGATCACTAGTGTGGTGGTATGATTTGCATAGCTGTCTGCCATTGGTACAGAACACCGGCTTTCCATTGGCCCTGGTCGGTCATGTGCCTCTCGACCGATTGGTTGAGACCAGTCATGTGACGGCTCCCCGATTGGACGAGAGATTGAGTTACCCCGCCTCCAGAGCGAGGTATAAATACCCAGAACGCCCGGCGGTCGTCCATTTACTGTAGTCGACCGCAGGGCTAACTTCTAGCTTATTAAAGCCTAACTTTTGTACAGCAACTCGTCTCGCGTTCGATTGATGGTTCATCAATTTAATAAGCTAGAATTTTGAAGATGGAGCTCCGGATCAAGCCCGAATGCCTCCGCATCAGCCCGCAAACTCAGAATGCTTCAGAAATCTTTAAACATTGGCTGGCATGTTTCGATGGATACCTGCTGTCCGCAAACAGCCCCCCCACCATGGCACAGAAGCTTCACATCCTCCACTCCAGCGTGGGCATGGCGGCCTACGCGATGATTGCGGAGGAAAAAGATTACGACACGGCCATGCTTAAGCTGAATGGACAGTTTCTTAAACGGATAAACAGAGTATTCGCCCGACATCTGCTGGCTACCAGAGAACAGTTCCCCGGTGAGTCCTTAGATGATTTTTACTGAGCCCTCGCTGTCCTGGGGAGGAATTGTGCCTGCCTCCAAGTTTCAGCCACGGAGCACATGGAACTTCTGATTAGAGATGCTTACGTGGCTGGGATGCAGTCTGCCGCTATCCGCCAGCGGATGCTGGAGAAAGACGACCTCAGCCTAACTGAGGCACGGACTCTCTCCACCTCCCTGGAGGTCGCCGATTTAAACGCCCGCGCCTATGTCCCCAGCCGCGCTGCAGCGCCCTGGGCCTCCTGGCATGCTTCCCCACTGCCATCCGCTGCTCCCGACCCACCTCAGGCCTGCGCCGCGGGACGCCCCGACAAGTCCGCGGGGCCCCGCTGCTATTTCTGTGGGTTCGCCAAACACCCTCGCCTGCGCTGCCCAGCCCGCTGCGCCCTCTGTAAGAACTGCGGGAAGAAGGGCCACCTTTCATCCATCTGCCAGGCCAAATCGGTCGCTGCTGTACCGCGCAGCGACCGGGGATCCCCCCCTCCGGGCCCTTGTGGGCCCTTCCAGTACGCCACGCCAATCTCTCCCCCCCCCCCGCCCCCGGGCCCCTGCGCTCGGCCTGCGCGCCTCCCCCTCTCCTCCGACCCATCCGGGCCCTTCCAGCGCACCACGCAAATCTCTCCTCGCCGCCCCCGGGCCCCTGCGCCTGGCCTGTGTGCCTCTCTGCCCCCGCTCTCAGCCGCTCCGATCGGCCCGCCGGCACCGCTAACCCCGCCCCCAGCAACCACAAGAACCCCGTGGGCGCCGCCATCTTGTGCCCCAGACGCCACGTCCGGGTCCTGGGCACCGCCATCTTGGGGCGCCGACTCCACGTGCGGGTCCTGGGCGCCGCCATCGTGGGGCCCCGACTCCATGTGCGGGTCCTGGGCGCCGCCATCGTGGGGCCCCGACTCTACGTGCGGGTCCTGGGCGCCGCCATCTTGGGACCCCGACTCCCCGTGCGGATCCTAGGCACCACCATCCTGGACTGGCACGCAAGGTTCTGCCAACAACTACTCGGCTGACGACGACTACGATGATGGTTCTTCTCCACGGCTCGTGACCATTCAACTCGACCAGTCACGGCCACGCACGCTCGCCGAAACAATGACACTGATCCACCTCAACGGCCACGAGACGGGCTGCCTGCTGGACTCAGGGAGCACGGAAAGCTTTGTTCACCCTGCCACGGTAAGACGCTGCATGCTCCCTGTCCATCCTGTAAAACACAAAATCGGGTTAGCCTCAGGTTCGCACTCCGTCCGCATCACCGGCTGCTGCATCGCGGACCTCACGGCCCAAGGGAAGGTTTTTAAAAATTACAAACTCCTTGTCCTCCCTGACCTTTGCGCACCGGCACTCCTCGGACTTCCAGTGCAACCTGCAGAGCTTGACCTTCCAATTCGGCGGCCCTATACCCCCCCCCCTCACTGTCTGCAGCCTCGCGTCCCTCAAAGTGGACCCCCCCTCCTTCTTTGCTAATTTCACCCCGATTGCAAACCCGTTGCGACACGGAGCAGACGGTACAGAGCCCAGGACCGGACCTTCATCAGGTCCGAGGTCCAGAGGCTGCTGAAGGAAGGGGTCATCGAGGCCAGCAACAGCCCCTGGCGAGCCCAAGTGCTAGTGGTCCGGACTGGGGAGAAAAACCAGATGGTCATCGACTATAGCCAGGCCATCAACCGGTTTACGCAACTGGACGCGTATCCTCTCCCCCGTATTTCCGCCATGGTAAATGATATCGCGAAATACAAAGTCTTCTCCACTGTGGACCTTAAGTCCGCTTATCACCAGCTCCCCATCCGCGCGAGTGACCGCAAGTACACCGCGTTCGAGGCTGATGGGCGCCTCTACCACTTCCTTAGGGTTCCATTCGGTGTCGCAAATGGGGTCTCGGTCTTCCAACAAAAGATGGACCGAATGGTCGAAAAGTTCGGATAACGGGCTACCTTCCCGTATCTCAATAATGTCACCACCTGCGGCCACAACCAGCAGGACAATGACGCCAACCTCCGGAAATTTCTCCAAACCGCAAAACTCCTTAACCTAACTTACAATAAGAATAAGTGCGTGTTTAGCACCGACCGTCTAGCCATCCTCGGCTACGTAGTGCGTAACGGAGTGATAGGCCCCGACCCCGAACGCATGCGCCCCCTGATGGAACTCCCTCTCCCCAACACCCTCAAATCCCTCAAACGCTGCCTGGGTTTCTTCGCTTACTACGCCCAATGGGTTCCCAATTACGCCGACAAGGCCCGTCCCCTTATTCAAACCACGACCTTCCCGCCGTCGACAGAGGCCTGCCAGGCCTTTAGCCGCATCAAAGCGGACATCGCAAAGGCCACAATGCACGCCATCGACGAGTCCCTCCCCTTCCAGGTCGAGAGCGACGCATCAGAAGTAGCTCTGGCAGTCACCCTGGACCAAGCGGGCAGACCCGTGGCCTTCTCCTCCAGAACCCTCCAGGCTTCCGAACTCCGCCACCCCTCTGTGGAAAAGGAAGCCCAGGCCATAGTCGAAGCTGTGCGACATTGGAGGCACTATTTGGCTGGCAGGAAGTTTACCCCCCTCACAGACCAACGGTCAGTGGCCTTCATGTTTGATAATGCACAAAGGGGCAAGATTAAGAATGACAAGATCTTACGGTGGCGGATCGAGTTGTCCACATACAACTATGAGATCTTGTATCATCCTGGGAAGCTCAATGAGCCTCCTGATGCCCTGTCCCACGGTACCTGCGCCAGCGCGCAGATAGACTGCGTCCGCTCCCTCCACGCGGACCTCTGCCATCCAGGGGTGACCTGTTTCTACCATTTCATTAAGGCCCGCAACCTGCCTTTCTCCATTGAGGAAGTCAGGACAGTAACCCGTGACTGCCCCATCTGCGCAGAGTGCAAACCGCACTTCTACCGCCCCGAGTGCGCACAACTGATCAAAGCATCCCGCCCCTTCGAACGTCTCAGCATTGACTTCAAGGGGCCCCTTCCCTCTAGCAACCGCAACATTTACTTCCTGGCAGTAACCGACGAATACTCCCGCTTCCCCTTCGCCATTCCCTGCCCCGACATGACCACATCGACTGTCATTAAGGCCCTCCTCTCCATCTTCTCCCTGTTCGGGTACCCCGCGTACATACATAGCGATCGGGGGTCCTCATTTATGAGCGACGAGCTGCATCAATTCCTGCTCAACAGGGGCATTGCCTCTAGCAGGACGACCAGCTATAACCCTCGGGGTAACGGACAGGTCGAGCGGGAGAATGGTACCATCTGGAAGACCATACTACTGGCCCTCTGGTCCAGAGATCTCCCTATTTCCCGATGGCAAGAAGTTATCCCCGATGCCCTACATTCTATCCGCTCACTCCTCTGTACCACAACAAATCAGACACCTCATGAACGTCTTCTTGTTTTCCCCAGGAAGTCGTCCTCCGGATCCCCTCTCCCGACGTGGCTGGCCGCCCCCGGACCCATCTTGCTCCGGAAGCATGTGCGGGTGCACAAGTCCGACCCGTTGGTGGAACAAGTCCAGTTACTCCACGCTAACCCGTAGTATGCGTACATGGAGTACCCCAACGGTCGGCAGGACACAGTCTCCTTCCGAGACCTGGCACCCGCCAGCGTGCGGCCTTCCCCCCCCTTCACCACAGACCCCCACCCTGTTTTTTTTCCCCAAGCGCCCCACCCAGGCCACCCCTTCCCCATCCATGGCGTCTCCACCACCAGCCTGGGTGACGGAGACTGTTCAAGGACCATCGCTCCCGGACTCCAGGACATCAGTGGAACCACCACCATCGGCTGAACCAACGTCACCAACCCACTGCTGCGGTCTGCCAGGTCTACACGTGCAACGAAAAGGCTGATCGAGTCTATTTAACTTTCAACAACACCATGGACCTTGTATGGACAATATGTACTATTGTTAATTGTCTGGGCCGGTGGGAAGCCAATATGTTTTTTCTCCCTTCTCTGGCTGCTACTCATACCACCAGTTCCCTCCCCCCCCCCCCCCCCCCGGCTCTCGTTGATTACCCCCCCCCCCGGCTTCTTTCTCCGCAAGGGGTGAATGTGGTGGTGTGATTTGCATAGCTGTCTGCCATTGGTGCAGAACACTGGCTTACCATTGGCCCTGGTCGGCCATGTGACTCTCGACCGATTGGTTGAGACCAGTCATGTGACGGCTCCCCGATTGGTCGAGAGGCTGAGTTACCCCGCCTCCAGAGCGAGGTATAAATACCCAGAATGCCCGGTGGTCGTCCATTTACTGTAGTCAACCACAGGGCTAACTTCGAGCTTATTAAAGCCTAACTTTTGTACAGCAACTCGTCTCGCGTTCGGTTGATGGTTCATCAACTAGGGAACCAGAGCTGCTGGTGATGGTGAACCTCCAGTAATAGGTGATAAAGATAGCATTGAGAATAACTTGGCACATGGTGGTAATTCTGGAGGTCATGTTTTCACTTTGCTGAGAACCATGGGACATTGGCATGAGAGAGAGTGAAACAATGGGTTTGAATCATGTGAGCAGCACAAACATCAGGTAATGATGTACATCAAAGAGTGCATTCACTATGAGAAGGGTTAAAACTAATGATCTAATTCTGTATCTCACACAGGTCCCAGCTCTGTCCGCTCACCCCCAGTTTTAAATCATACCTCGGGCATCCAGAGGAGGGGGAACTGTCCAGAAGCATAACATCTGATAAGCTCACACTCCACCAACTCAGATACAGTCACATCTGAGGGATGTACAATGTGTTTAGAGTTAGTGGCACAGGGTGAAGGGCAAGCATCAGAGTGCAGGAGGAGGTGTCAGAGTCAGATATATCTGTGCACTATTCCCCTCAGAAGGAGGAAAGTCATGATGATGCTCCAGTGGGCAGGACCTCGGAAGTTAGCATCTGGGGCACAGTATTTGTCCAATCAGGAGCAGATATGTGGCTATCTAGTGTAGTTCCCTGAGGCAGTGAAAGCTCTTGAACTGTGAATGGAGGAATCCATCACTGTCATCAGCTCCACATTGTTGGGGGCTCAGCCTCATGAGCTCTGACCGTGACAGTCAATCTCATAGAGAGACACATGCAGCAACACTTAGAGTAGATGTAAGAACGGTGTCTCAACCATAGCCTGGAATCGTTTGCTCAGAATATAATACTGACATCTACGGAATACATGAGGAGCTGCGTACCTTTAACAGGGCAGATGCACTGTTGGTACAGCAATTGCTGGATTGGACGACTGTTGCGCACCAGCAGCCAGCCCCACCAATCCCACCTGTAGGCCAACCCAGGGTTGCGGAAGGAACTGAGGAGGGTGAAAGTGTTGTGAGTACCTCAGCACCCTCATCTTCCGCCAACTCCGCATCTCCTCCATTAGAACCCTGGTCTGGGCTAGATGTGCCAGTGACCACAGCTGCCCATGCAAAGGTGCAGAGGCCGCAGTCTGAGGGAGGTTCCCAACGGGTGCCTACATAACATGGCCAGCCACCATGCTGTTCATTGTCCTTTAGATAGAGAAGTGAGCATCCTGCTTCCACCTCCTTCGAGGCACTTCATAGGAATGTGCGCGAGCACAGGTCACCATCTCCCCTAGAGCATCAATAGATTCACCGTGTATTAACTATATTCACGGTGTATTTATCACACTTGAGCATTTGCTGAATATATTTCATTTCAATTCTACATGTCACCATCACCAACAGTCTGTCTTGGTCCACTCACATTGATGGAACAGTCAAGAAAGCCCAACAACTTCTCTACTTCCTACAGAAGCTAAAGAAAGTTGGCATGTCTGTATCGACTCTCACAAACTTCTACAGATGTGCGATTGAGAGCATCCTATCCAGCTGCATCACAGCTTGGTATGGCAACTGCTCGGTCTAAGATCGCAAGAAACTGCAGAGTGTGGTGAACTCAGTCCAACACATCACACAAGCTTGCCACCCTCACATTGATTCTGTCTACACCTCTCGCTGCCTCAGGAAGGCAGACAGCATTATCAGAGACCCCTCCCACCGAGGCATTGCCTTCTTCCAGACCCTTCCATCAGGCAGAAGGTACAGAAGTCTGAAGACCCGCACATCCAGACATAGGAACAGCTTCTTCCCCACAGCTACAAGACTCCTCACGACTCCCCCTTGGACTGATCTGTTCCCTGTAAGAACACTATTCACGACGCCCTGTGCTGATCTTGCTCATGTATTTGCTTTGTTTGGCCCCTTGTTCCGCACTGTAACCAATCACTGTTTGTTCTCTGTTGATTGTACTTTAATCTACTATGTACTTACTGTGTACGTTCCCTCAGCCGCAGAAAAATACTCTTCACTGTACTTCGGTACATGTGACAATAAATCAAATTAAATCAAATCAAATCATGTCAGGGTATGTGCTTGTACAATAGAGAGCGCAAAAGGAATGTTAAAAATGTTAGGTCGCTTCTTACCAGTAATAGTGAGGGCAGCAAGCTGAGTTCCATCAGGAACAACTATGTGGCTTGACTGGTGAGGCATATTAGACTTTCTTCCTTCTCTGTTTTATCACTTAAGACTCCAGCGGTCAAAGACTGCAACACTAAGATATCCCTTATATCTTTCATTTTCTATCAATCATTAAGGAGGCTTCATGAACCGACTCAATGAAAAGATGCCGACCAGCAAGTGCAGGTCAAACATGGGTGTGGTTTGTATGGTTTGCAGAGGTTTATAGAAGCCAGGGCTGATTCATATGGTGCCCAATTCTTTGCTGGACCATTAGCTGGAATGGATGTAGTAGAGGTTATTTCAATGATATGCAATGACACAGTTGTCTAATCATTATAAATGAGATGCCATATTTACATGTATGATGCAACATATACTTGTTACAGCATGGAGGATTTTATGTATTAATTTGTGTCATGATCTGCATTGTGGCCATGACTTGATTATGGTGGAATTGGCGACATGGGTGTCTCATGCACCGTCAATGGCATTCATATGAGGGGGCCAGAATGAAAGGACCCTATTATCACGTGTGTTTTAAAGGTGCTGATGGCCATGTTTATGATGGCGAGGGTAATTGCAGTTTGGGTGACTGAATAAAACTCATTAATGCTGCTTTGCTCCCTTTCGAGGGGTAGATGGTCCTTTGAGAGACTGTGGTGTCAAGGTACAAGGATCTTTATGGGGAGGTATGTCAGCAGGGACTGTCTAATGACAGATGTTATTTTGGAGGGCCTCATGAAAATCTATTCTGAACAAGGACCCAACTAGCTGGGATCCCCCTCCTGCAGGGTGTCATCGCTGGATGCATATCCTCCTTCTCTCCTGTTCTTCCATTGGCAGGCTCATCATCCTCATCAGTTTCAGAATGGCCTGAATTGACACAGGCTTCCTCCCTTCCTTCTTCTGTTACCCTCCTCTTCCACATCTTCTTCCTCCCCAGAGATAGCAACTCTGTCCAGAAGCTCATCATTTAGATGGAGGTCCCTCCCTCTTGCATCATCAGGTCGATGCAGTTTTTACAGTCCCACACCTTAACGCTGGGCACCTTAATACTACATCTTCCCACGCCCCCCCCCCCCCCCCCCCCCCCCCCCCGCAACAAGTTTTTGTCCAAATAGATGTTACATTTATATTTACATACGGTCCCAACTTCCCCCAAGTCTCTGACTGCATAGATTCAAGTGGTCTGGAGGTTTCATGACCCTCCCTGATAATGTTCTTTTCAGGATTGGAAGATCAATAGGCTTCCTTTGGACTACTTTGGTTTGACTTGGTTGGTCTTCAGTAAGTGTTGCCAGATCTTGTCCATGCCAGTTTAACTCTCCAGTTCTGGGGCTGGATTCTCCGTCTCTGAGACTAAGTGCACACCCCAACGGAGGATCCGTGGTGTTTCACCCCAACGGAGGATCCGTGGTGTTTCACCCCAACGGAGGATCCGTGGTGTTTCACCCCAACGGAGGATCCGTGGTGTTTCACCCCAACGGAGGATCCATGGTGTTTCACCCCAATGGAGGATCCGTGGTGTTTCACCCCAATGGAGGATCCGTGGTGTTTCACCCCAATGGAGGATCCGTGGTGTTTCATCCCAACGGAGGATCCGTGGTGTTTCACCCCAATGGAGGTTCCGTGGTGTTTAACCCCAACGGAGGATCTGTGGTGTTTCACCCCAACGGAGGATCCGTGGTGTTTCACTCCAACGGAGGATCCGTGGTGTTTCACGATGGGAAGATCAGCACGAAACCCTCACTGATGAGGGGCTAGCACCGGCGCCGTGTGAAACACCCGTGGAACATGCGGAAAACGGTCGGAGAATCACCGTGTCCGTGCTGCACATGCGCTGGGCTGATAAGCTGCAGCCAAAAATGCCTACACCACCCACACACGCACCGGTCACTCCGGAATAAATGGAGGTGGCCATGCTGGACTGTGCACCAGCTCACCCTACCCTCACAGCCCACCTCCTGGCCACCCCACACCACTTTCTCCAACCCTGGCAGAAGCCCCTCGGTCAGCGGCATGGATCTCGGCTGGGTGTAGCGGCTCTGGACTCTGCCCGCACACCCTCTCTCTCTCCCTGCAGCTGGCACGGCAGGCTCACGACCGCTGAGACCATACGTGGTCCCTGCCATCGGGATCTCAGCCATCGGAGACGGAGCATCGTGGGTGAGCCCGATAATTATATGCAGACAGGATTGTGACTGTGCGTGGTGCACATCCTGATGACGGCGATTTGGAGGGGGTGGAGAATCGCCACCTGTGTCAAACTGGCGCCTGCCTCGATTCCAGTGTCGGGAGCCATTCTCCGCCCAATCTCTGTTCCCGATTTCAACGTCGGGCTACGAAGAATCCCACCCCTAGTTCTTCCAATGGACAGTTCTCTATATGGATCCAGATTCAATCCTCTTTTTCCTCCCTTTGCTGTTGTACCACTTGATCTGTTCTTTCTCTCTCATAATTGGATTTTATGTGTTTATTCCTCTCTTTGCCTTTCATGTGTTTCTCATCCTTATGTGTTGAGTAAACCTATTTGATTTGCCTATCACATTTTACTTTGGGAGTAACAACTCTCTTTGGCCTCTTGTTGGTGATCTCTTGAGTAATCCTAGACTGCTGCCTCGGGAAATAATTGGCTCGGTAGGATAGGGTGGTGTGAGAAAGTCACTTGATTCAGATCTTACTTTCCCTCAAATTCCAACAATCATAGTGTAACATAAGGTCAGTGTCTTCCAAAAAGGAAAAGATTTGGTGTTGACTCTCGTTCTGGACCTTTTTGACTGCTTGCATCTTTAGCTACAATGTTTGGTGGATGAATTGACGTGGTTTCACTTACAAAGTATTCATCACCACTATTGGATTGTTGTATTGTGCCAGTGTATTCTATTGCGTGAGATTTTTCTTCCACTTGCTCAGCAGACTCAGAGTGATGAAGGAACATAGTCGCATCCAGGTGCTTGTTGAATCAGTTAGTTCATTACATCTTCGGTGAGAACAGGTTTGCTCTCTGTCTTCGGGATATTTTACTAAAAAATGAATGGACTATCAACCTCAGTGAAGAATATCAAAAGTCAGCACTGAAGTCCCAATCCAGATCTTTAGTGCATTTGAATGATTTAAGGACTCAAATTTGGTGTCACCGATGACTGTTCATTGACGTTCTCCGATATCTTAGTGAGGGTGATGTCAGCAAAGGTGTTTTGGCTCAGAAGAGAAAAGACCTGATTGCAAATAGCATGTGATGTTTGCAACATGCCTATGCCTATGCCTTGCAGTTTGACATCTTCTGGACCATAAACATGGTCTGGTTTCAGTTGCCTGGCTTACTGGTTTACTGGCCATGGTTCTTTGTCAGACAAGACTGTAACAAATTGAAATTAGTGATATGTCCATTGTCATAAATTTCCATATTTTAGAATATACATCTGTGATCTTTGATATCATCTAGGAAACATTACTGTTTGTCTTCATGTTAAGATTTCTTCATTTCATTGATGACCTTACATGTGAAGATTCTCTCATTATCATCTGCATGTCTAGAAGTTTTAATTCTGCACATCTTTCCAAAGTGTCCAAACCGTTTAGAATATAAGTGTTCTGTAGTGCGTCCAGGACACCGTTCTTTCCTCTTGGGTTTTTTGGTGTCACAGCTTTGGCATGGCTCAATGTCGTCTTAAACCTTTGTTGCATAAGGTATTTTCTTGTCTGCAATCTCTTTGACATCATTTTTGTTTAATAAGTGGTAGTCATTGGAGGTTTTCTGAACCTTGGTTAGTCCTCTTAGAAGTCCATACTCAGAAGTATGGCTCTGTTATGTTTGCAGACATCTGTCTCACCAACTGTCTGTCTACTCCAAAATTAACGGCAAAATTATTTAGATGGTGGGGGTTTGCCTTCCACCATCTGAAGAGTCAGCAAGGAACACATCCCTTCCATATCCGGTTGCTGTGCAGCCAATTTACAATCTAATGAGTGTTGATTGGTATTGGACAGGACTTATGCCCTCAGTTTGGAATAAGTCCCGCCTTTGAGAGCTGCTGGCCAACATAATTACCAGGTGGACAGTATTGTTTCTCTATTCCCACATATTAACCCTTTCAACCTCAAAAAATATTATACTCCATCTCCAGATCTGCATTGTTGGCTGAAATAGATAGTCAAGTTGTGAATTCCTGGAAATTTTGCACACACTTGAAGAAAGATTGTACTGGGATCACAAACCATGTGGACATTGATAGAGTGAAATGACTTGCGATTCCTTTTACTTTTTTAAAAATTTCTTCATCGGACGTGGGCATCGCAGGCTGTGCCAGCATTTATTGCCCATCCCTAATTGCCCTTGAGGGGGCAGTTAAGACATTGCTGTGGGTCTGGAGTCACATGTAGGCCAGACAGGAAGGAGAGCAGATTTCCTTCCCTAAAGGACATTAGTGAACCACATGGGTTTTTTTTTTATGAGAAACGGCAAGGGTTTCATTGTCATCATTGGACTTTTTCCAATTTTTTAAAATTGAATTCAAATTTCACCACCTGCAGTGTTGGGATTTGAACCTGGGTCCCTGGATCATTACTCTTTGTTTCTGGTTAACTAGTGCAGTGATAATACAACTACACCACCACCTCCCCATATGATTTGGGGCCTTTATTTTAACATGGGTGCAATCAATGATACCCCGTACCTGAGGCAAAGGCTATGTCTCTCTGAGACTCAAAATCCATTGGGAAATTAATGTACCATTAGTCACTTCCTTAATGTATCTGTTTACTGCTCACTGGGATATACAAGTCTCATGCTGAACTCTGGAAAGAGATTTAGGAATAGAGGTTCAGGGTGACATTGGCAGAGCATGGGGGTTGATGGATTGAGCCTCCAGTTGCTGCTGCACCATGTGACTAATGTCTGTCACAATGTCATGGCTCAGTCTTTTCCGTATTGGTTTTTCATCATGTTGAAGTATGATGACTTTGTGATTCACCCTTCACACAGGGTAAAACCTGAATGTTGGCCCATTCCTCGTGCTTGTGCCACAGTTCTTGGTCCAAAGACCAGTTAGTTTAATCTCTGTCATGGGGAAACTGTTGGAATCCATTATTAAGGAAGGAGCAACGGGACGTTTGGAAAATCAAAATGCAATCCACCAGAGTCAGCTTTGTTTTATGAAGGGTAAATCATGTTTGACTAGCTAGCTGGGGGGAACGAGCTGCGGTACCTCCAGCTCAAAAACTTCCTACGAAAGGAGACAAGGACGTACCCACAACCGCCACGACAGACACTACTGGAAGACCTACTGGACGCAAGTATCCTAGAGAAAGGGAACTGTAGCGACTTGTATGACCGACTGGTAGAAAGGGACGACACCGTACTGGACGCAACAAGAAGGAAATGGGAGGACGACCTGGGGATGGAGATAGGGTGGGGACTCTGGAGCGAAGCACTACATAGGGTCAACTCCACCTCCACGTGCGCAAGGCTCAGCCTGACGCAACTAAAAGTGGTACATAGAGCCCACTTAACAAGAAACCGTATGAGCAGGTTCTTCCCGGAGGTGGAGGACAGATGCGAACGGTGCCAAAGAGGCCCGGCCAACCACGCCCACATGTTCTGGTCTTGCCCCAGACTTGTGGAGTACTGGACAGCCTTCTTCGAGGCTATGTCCAAAGTGGTGAGGGTGAGGGTGGAGACATGCCCGATAGTGGCGGTCTTCGGGGTCTCGGACCAGCCAGATCTATTCCTGGGGAGGAGGGCGGACGCCCTTGCCTTTGCCTCCCTGATCGCCCGCCGTAGAATCCTGTTTGGCTGGCGGTCAGCAGAGCTGCAGACTGGCTGTCCGACCTCTCGGAATCTCTCCAAATGGAGAAAATCAAATTCGCCATCCGAGGGTCGGACGACGGCTTCCACAGAACGTGGGAGCCGTTCATGCAATTGTTCCGGGACCTGTTTGTGGCCAACGAACAAGAGGAAGAATAGTCGGGTGGCCAAGAATCAGGGGAAAATGGATGGGAATCGGGGGAAGGTTGCCGTGGGGGGGGGGGGGGGGGGGGGGGGCTACGGGTTCGTTATGGGGGTTTGATGGCTAGCTAAGGCCCAAAACCAAACTGTAAATGAATGCCAATAAACATGTGCCTCGGCCATATTGGGGAATGTAAAATATGTATGCCGGCTAAAGGGGTGAGGCCACAGTTATTATTACGAAGATGCTTACCTGTAAATATATATGTTAATTTTTGCGTGTTCTTTTTTTTTCTCTCTCTCTAACAATTTGTAATTTGTTCAATATAAAACATGAAAACTGAATAAAAAACATTTGTTAAAAAAAAAATCATGTTTGACTAATTTGCTAGAGGTCTTCAAAGTTGTAAGAAGCAAAGTGGATAATGGATGTACTGTAGATATACCTGGATTTCCAGAAGGCATTTTATAAGGTGCCGTACAACTGGGTATGGATAGGTGAGTGGGCCAAAATCTGGGAGATGGAATTTAATGTATTTAAATATGTGGTTATCCATTTTGGTCAGAGGAATAAAAAGGCAACTTATTGTCTAAATGGAGAGAAACTTCAAAATGCTTTGGTGCAGAGGGATGTTTTTGCATGAATCACAGAAAGTCGGTATGTAGGTGCTGCAGGTGATAAGAAAAGCAAATTAAATTTTACTGCTAAAAGACCAGAGTATAAACATAGGGAGGTGCTGTGGCAGTTGTATAGGGCTTCAGTGAGACTATATCTGGAGTACTGCACACAGTTTTGGTCCTCTTTAGTTGAGGAAGGACGAAAATGCAAAACAGATGAATCAGAGAAGGTTCACTAGATTGATTTGAGGGATAAATGACTTGTTTTATGAAGAGATATTAAACAGTTTAGACTTTTACTCGTGGGAGTTTAGAAGACTGAGAGTATATCTGATTGAGGTATATAAGATACTAAAGGGGATTTTCAGTGTGAACGTACAGTAGATGTTTCCCCCTAATGGACATTCTAGATGTTTTAGGCTAAGGGGTGCCAGATTTCAAACAGAAATGAGGAGGATTTACTTCACTCAAAACGTCATGAATCTGCGGGATTCTCTACCCCAGAATTCAGTGGACACTGGAACACAAAACAAATTTAGGGAGGAGATATATAAGTTTTTAATTAGTAGAGGGAATAAGAGTTATGGAAAGAGGGCAGGAAGGTGGCGTAAGGCCAAGAGGAGTTCAGCCATGATCATATTGGATGGTGTAGCGAGCTCGAGGGGTTGAATTGCCGATACCTGCACCTAGCAATTATGTTCTTCATGCTGCCCTGTGAGGCATGGGTCCTGACCTTTGGCCCTCCCTCTGAGCTCTCTGTGCTCATAGTAACTGACCAGAGTGGACTGGGAGAAGACACTTTTAAGCAAATCTGTGACACAACAGCAGGACGCATTCAAGAACGAAATAGGGAGAGTACAGGACCAGCATATTTCAATCAAGAAAAAGGGTGGGACTAACAAATCAAGTGCACTCTGGATATCGAGCAATATGCAGTATTGGATCAGGAGAAAAAGGGAGGCTTATTCCAGCTATCGAGAGCTCAAAACAGCAGAAGCCCTAGAGACGTATAGAATGTGAAGAGGGAACTTAAAAAGGAAATTAGGAGAGCAAAAAGGGGACATAAAAGGATGCTGGCCGGTAAAATAAAGGAAAATCATAATTTGTTTTACAAGTACATTAAGGGTAAAAGGGTAAAAAGAGAAAAGGTAGGGCCCATTAAAGACCACAGTGGTAATTTGTGCGTGGAGCCGGAGGATATAGGTAAGGTTCTAAATGAATACTTTGTCAATGTTGATGTGTGAGAGGGACAGTGTCTGTATCGAAATCAGGGAGGACTGTAATAACATTAAAGAGATAAATCTAGATAGAGAGGGGGTTATGTGTGGTCTGGCAGTGTTAAAAGTGGACAAATCTCCAGGGCCCGATGAAATGTATCCTAAACTGTTGAGTGAGGCAAGCAATGAAATAGCAGGGGTGCTGGAAATGATTTTCAATTTCTCTCTGGCCACAGGAGAGGTGCCAGAGGACTGGAGGATAGCCAATGGGGTACCATTATTCAGAAAGGGAGGAAGGGATAAACCAGGAAACTACAGGCCAGCCAGTCTAATCTCAGTGGTGGGGAAACTATTTGAAGCAATTCTGAGAGACAGAATAAATCTGCATTTGGAGAGGCAGGGATTAATCAAGAAGTCAGCATTGTTTTGATAAGGGGATGTCATATCTGACCAACTTGATTGAATTTTTCGAAGAAGTGACCGGGTGTGTGGATGAGGGAAATGCATTTGAGTTAGTCTATTTGGACTTCAGCAAGGCTTTTGTTAAGGTCCCACATGGAAACTGATAATGAAGGTAAGAGCCCGTGGGATCCAAGGAAGTTTGAAAATTGGATCCAGTATTGGCTGAGTGGGAGGAAGCAGAGGGTGATGGTCAAGCGGTGTTTTTCTGACTGGAAGTCTCTGTCCAGTGGGGTCCGCAGGGATCCATGTTGGGGCCCTTGCTGTTTTTGGCTTATATAAGTGATTTTGACATGAATTAGGAGTTTGCAGATTATCTAGAAATTGGTGGGGTGGTAAAAAATAATTAGAAATTATAATAATCCTTGGGAGGATAGCCTTCGATTACAGGAGGATACATTGGACTGGTCAATAGCAAATGGAATTCAATCTGGATAAGTGTGAGGTGATGCACGTGGGCAGGACAAACAAGGCAAGGGAATACATGACAAATGGAAAGACCCAGGGAAGCACCGAGGATCAGAGGAACCTTGGTGTGCATGTACATTGGCCCCTTAAGGTAGCAGAGCAGGTGGATACAGTGGTTGAGAAGGCATATAGTATACTTGCTTTTATTAGCCAAGGCATAGGGTTTAAGAGCAGGGGAGTTATGCTGGAACTGTATAAAACGTTGGTTAGGCCACAGCTAGAGTATTGTGTGAAGTTCTGGAATTCACATCAGAGGAGATAGCACTGGAAAGGGTGCAGATGAGATTTACCAGGATGTTGCCTGGGCTTGAGAGTTTTAGCTATGAAGAGAGATTTGATAGACTTGGATTGTTTTCGTTGGAGCAGAGGAGACTGAGAGAGGGCATGTTTGGGATATATCAAATTAGGAGGGGCATAGATAGAGTAGACAGGAACAAACTTTTCCCCTTGGTGGAGTGTGGTGATATAACCACTGTAGATATGTGTATTTGCAGTAGGGGGATGTATGGCTGCACCTGTAATACAGGTTCCTCCGGTAAGCCCCTGCCAGCTAGCTCCGCCCACAAGGGGCTTGTGTATAAATATGCGTGTGAGTCACTGGGATCCTATTCTACAGCTGCCGCCGGAGGAATAGCATCACACAGCAATAAAGCCTCGATTGTACATGTCTCGAGTCTTTGTGTGCCATTGTTAGCGCCACATGGAGGATCAATGACCAGGGGGCATAAATTTAAGGTAAGGGGCAGGAGGTTTAGAGGAGATGTGAGGAAAAACATTTTTACCCAGAGGGTGGTGGGTGTTTGGAATTTGCTGCCTGAAAGGGTGGTGGAGGCAGAGACCCTCATTACATTTCAGGAATATTTAAATGTGCACTTTCGATTGCAAGGCATTCAAGGCCATGTGAAAATAGTTGTGAAGGGTGCTATGTAAATATAAATTTTTCTGTTGTTTAATCTAAGTGACTAAATTTTAGGTTCGGTGTGTCCAGGTTAAAGTCCAAACTGTTAAACTCCACGGGGGGGGTTTGCAAAATAACTCTGGTGGGCGACCACAGAAGAGTCCAGGGAAGCAGCTTTTCTATTCATATGTAATTTTTAATTTGTTTTTTTTAGTAATTTATTTATTGTCAGATTGCATCCTGTCAATCTGTAATATTTTGAAGCATTATTTTCCGAAAAGCAGACTGGTATAGCCCAAAGCTCAAGAGAACCAGAATCAAGTGTTGTGCATCCTGCTGAGTACCACTGATCCAACAGTTTCAACACTTTTGTGGCACGAGTTATTTCCCAGACAGCTTGCAGTCATTCCAGAAGAGATACTCAAGTGGTCCAGTTGTCTTATTCTCCAATCCTGGTCCAGTTGGAAAAATGTCACCCGACAACAGCAGTTGGCGTTTCTACAACACCCATAACTTAGTAAGATTTCCCACGAAGCTTCACAGGAGCAAACACAATTTAGCACTCAGCCACCTTGGAAGCTTTTAGGACAGGAGATCAAATGTTTGGTCAAAAAGAGGGGTTTCAAGAACCCTCTTAAAGGTGGAGAAGTTTGAGGAGGGAAGTTGCAGAGCCAAAAGCTCGGGAGCTGAAGACACGTGCACCGACGGTGGGGCAATTAAATGAGATATGCTGAAGAGGTAAAGATAGGAGAAGCGCCAAGGATTACAGGACTGGAGGAGATTACAGAGCTCGGGAGGCGCAAGGCCATGAAGGGATGATGTTGCTAAGGAACAGCATGTTGAGGAAAAATAGAAGGGCGCTTAGATAGATCCTCCAATGAAACTAATAGTGTGAGAGCAGGAAGAGAAGCTGTTGCAAGTGATTCTCTGGAACCAGGTGAACACTGTCCCACCCAGTTAGGTGGTTCCTACCTTACATGGCTGACCTATGGCAATGACCCACCCGTTCATTAAACTAGTGCACCACGGGCAGCACGGTAGCATTGTGGATAGCACAATCGTTTCACAGCTCCAGGATCCCAGGTTCGATTCCGGCTTGGGTCACTGTCTGTGCGGAGTCTGCACATCCTCCCCGTGTGTGCGTGGGTTTCCTCCGGGTACTCCGGTTTCCTCCCACAGTCCAAAGATGTGCAGGTTAGGTGGATTGGCCATGATAAATTGCCCTTAGTGTCCAAAATTGCCCTTAGTGTTGGGTGGGGTTACTGGGTTATGGGGATAGGGTGGAAGTGTTGACCTTGGGTAGGATGCTCTTTCGAAGAGCCGGTGCAGACTCGATGGGCCGAATGGCCTCCTTCTGCACTGTAAATTCTATGTAACTATCTATGAGGTGTAGAATGGCACCCACAACACATTTCATTGATACATAATTTCATTGAACGGTGAGATTTAAAAAAATATATAAGCAAAACAGCCTAAAAGAAATCATGAAACGTTGATTTTTCTACAAATGCGTAAAATTTTATTGCATGGTTTAAAAAGTATAACTTACGAAATAGAACAGAAAAAAGTTAAATTATTAATTATGAAGTCTTCATATCAGCAATAAATATTCATATTAAATAATGTTTAGTTTTCCGTGTTTTTCTTATCAAGAAATGTCTTGAATTCCTTTAGGAATTTCAGAATGTTCTGCTTTCTGTGGTTTGGCTGGGGACAACGAATGTTGTCTCGAGATGAAAGGTGAGGCTGTGAAGTAAGCAAAAAGATATACGAGCTTCGTCAGTTAACTATAAATAGTTTCAAATGTACCTCATACCATGCTAGCCTATGCTAGTAGAACGTCCAAAACACATCCAAGATAGATTTATTGTTTTCATGCCCCCCAACTTCGCCAGTACCAAATCTTAATGCCATCTAATATTTTCCTTATTAATATAAATCTCTGATAATTATGACCCTAAAACGTGAAAACTGAACAGACATTTTAACAATAATACTTTATTATTGTCACAAGTAGGTTTACATTAACACTGCAATGACGTTACTGTGAAAATCCCCTAGTCGCCACACTCTGGCACCTGTTCGGGTACACTGAGGGCGAATTCAGAATGTCCAATTCACCTAACAAGCATATCTTTCGGGACTTGTGGGAGGAAACCGGAGCACCGCAGAGGAAACCTACGCAGACACGCAGAGAACGTGGAGACTTCGCATAGATAGTGACTCAAGCCAGCAATCGAACCCAGGTCCCTGGGGCTTTGAAACAACAGTGCTAACCACTATGCTACTGGTGCCTCTTTTATTTTCTTAATACCTTACTCCAAAAACAGGAATGTCTATTGCAAGGCAACATCGTGATGCTGCTAAGTGCGCTTTGTTGCCCTTCCCAGTATCCATTATCGATGGATTAAGCTAAAAGTGAGTACACACAGATCTGGTCTGGGCGACACAGTAGCACAGTGCCTAGCACTGTTGCTTCACAGGAGCAGAGTTCCAGGTTGGATTCCCGGCTTGGGTCACTGTCTGTGCGGACTCTGCACGTTCTCCCTGTGTCTGCGTGGGATTCCTCTGGGTGCTCCGGTTTCCTCTCACAAGTCCCGAAAGACATGCTTGTTAGGTGAATTAGACATTCTGAATTCTCCCTCTGTGTACCCAACCAGGTGCCGGATGTGGCATCTAGGGAATTTTCACAGTAACTTCATTGCAGTGTTAATGTCAGCCTACTTGTGACAGCAATAAAGATTATTATTATTACTTGGGGACCATTTTAATCAAGTCCACTACTGTGCTTAGCGAATTACCTCACAAATGCAATTGCAGCATGAGTGTTTGGGAGTTGGAATACCAGTTGATGTTTCTATACTTAAACTGGAATATATAGGCCAGGAGTAAGATTAGGGGGATAAAGCAGAAAATAGATCAATGATCGTAGATCATAGAATTTACAATGCAGAAGGAAGCCATTTGGCCCATCGAGTTTGCACCGACCCTTGGAAAGAGCATCCTACTTAACCCAGTAACCCCACTTTACCTTTGTTTTTGGACACTTAGGGCAGTTTAGCATGGCCAATCCACCTAACCTGCACATCTTTGGACTGTGGGAGGAAACCGGAGCACCCGGAGGAAACCCATGCAGACATGGGGAGAATGTGCAGACTCTGCACAGACAGTGACCCAAGCCAGGATTCAAACCTGAGACCCCGGAGCTGTGAAGCAACAGTGCTAACCACTGTGCTACCGTGCCGCCCCTATTGCAAATGAGACTATCACCTACTTGCAAGACACTTGGCAAAATGAATTAAAAAATTGACTGTCATGCAAAATAGATTCACACAGCATAGAGTGAAATTGAAACAAAACATAACACCAGTGCAGCCCATAAACAGAAAACAGTTTTTGTCAATATGTATTATATGGTCATGAAAAGTGGCTGTCACTGTGTGTCCTTCAGTGCAGCATTAAAAATAAATACACCTGCTCTTCAACAAACATACGAATGTCCCAAGTTTTGTAGTGTGATAAGCTTCTTGGTAACTTGTTTTTATTTTGTTGGTGTTGTAAAAAATAGGTTTTGAGGAAACACTATCAAATCTGTACAGTCTAAATCTTGAAGCAAGTTTTCCTTATGGTCCTGAATTTAAGGAACAACTTAACTGAGTCTTTCCCAGCAATGTGTGATTTTTTTTTTTAAAAACCATGATTTAAGTGATGCGTGCCATATAGAAATGGTTATTCCAATGATTTAAATTAATTGTGCAAATGACGTGGAAATGTGGGAATTTCATAATGAGAAAAGGAATCACATTATTTGAACTCATCAATTTTGAATTAAGAGGGGTTGATTGCACAGGTGCTGTCTATTAGTCCAGTGGACTTGGCTCCTTTTGCCTCACTCTCACCTGCAGCTGGTATTCATTTTTGAGCTTATAAAGTCCAGTTAGCAAATTCTGTGTACAAATGCTTAATATCCCCTTTCAGATTTCTGCCTGTGCTGTTGTATGCAGATAGTCTATTTATAATAAGCAGCTTAAACATGCATACAGGTGCATGCAAGAATCCAGTATGAGGAGGTATATAGTACTGTTAAAACACTATTTTCGATATAATGTTCAGGAACCTAGGTCATTGACTTTAACTTTATTGAACTGAAGCTTCAAGCAACATGATTCCCAATAGAAAACAAGACTTTCAAGACCAAATATTTACTTAAACGCAAAAGGGGAGAAATGTCAACTGCCTTGTAATATGGTCATCACTAGTGTGGGAGGATTGGGTCAATGTTCTAATGGCAAATGCATGATCCTTCTGAAGTTAATCATTTTCTCCCTAAAACGTTGAGGAGAAAATCTGAATCTCTGGTCAGAAAGATTTCAAGATTTCATTAGTTTTGTATACCAAATTGTATTTTACAACTCACTTTGAAGTTTAGGTCTCTAACCAGCTCATACCAAGCAAACTGGAGTCTGGAATAAAAGCATCTAATGCTATGGTACTGATCATCGAGACCAGTAAGGGGCTTTTCACAGTAACTTCATTGAAGCTTACTCGTGACAATAAGTGAGTATTATTATTATTAAGATCCCCAGCTTAATAGCTCAGCAACACGGAGATATTTTCTCTGCCTTTTGGACAGAGAGTCCAAAAGTCAGAGAAAATATCTCCGTGTTGCTGAGCTATGGAAGCAGGCAAGACTATGGCTCCACCCGTCGTTGCTGTGTGAATATTTATGCTGCAGAGTTCACATACAGGCTACGATCTAACCACCCGATTAGCAGTGGGCACAAATCCCATAATGGCCGCTATGTCTTGTGAGTGGCCAAAAAACGGGATTTGAGCGGCGAGATCTGTTTACGATCATCCTGCCCCCAGGTTCACACCAACTATTCTTATTGTAACATAAATTTATAGTCTCATTGAAAGAGCTTGACACTGTAACACCTGCCCATGACGCATCCTCCCCCTCGAATCGCTACTGATTTTGAAAAATGAAAATCAGACATGATGACCACGCTGGGATTTGGCGCGGCCTGTAGCCCCAGAGAGTTTGAGGGATGCGGGTGGGCATTGCACCTGGTGCCTTGGCAGTGCTCCAGGTGGAGGGGGGGGGCGGGGGGGAGGGGCGATGGGTGAGGGATGGGGCTTTCCCACATATTCAAACCCTATCAACTGCAAACTTAGCAACAGTGCCTTCAGTTCCTTCTCCCAGATCATTAATGTATCTTGTGAATGGTTGTGGCCCCAGCACCAACCCCGAGGCACGCCACTAGTCACCGGCTGCCATCCTGAAAAAGACCCCTTTATCCCCACTCTCTGCCTTCTGCCAGTCAGCCAATTCTCTATCCATGACGGGATCTTATCTTTAACACCATGGGCTCTTAACATATTTAACAGCCTCCTATATGAAACCTTGTCAAAGGCCTTTTGGAAATCTAAATAGATCACGTCCACTGCCTCTCCTTTGTCTAACTTTCTTGATACCTCCTCAAAGAACTCTAACAAATTTATCAGACATGAGCTTCCCTTGGTGATGCCGTGCTGACTCAGTCCTATTTTATCATGCACTTCCAAGTACTCCGTGATCTCATCTGTAATAATGGACTCTAAAGTCTTACCAATGACTGAAGTCAGGCTAACCGGCCTATAAGTTCCTGTCTTCTGCCTCCCTCCCTTCTTAAACAGGGGTGCTGCATCAACTGCTTTCCAATCCTCTGGGGCCCTCCCAGCCTCTAGTGATTCCTGAAAGATCACCAGCAATACTTCCACAAACTCCTCACTTGTCTCCTTCAGAAACTGGGGTGTAGTTTATCCAGTCCAGGTGATTTATCCAACTTCTAACCTTTCAGTTTCCCCAAAACCTTCTGAGTGATGGCCACTATAGTCACCTGTGCCCCCTGATTCTGCCGAAGATCTGGGGCGGGAGTCTCCAACCTCAATCGCCCGGGGCCAGCATCAATCCCCCCCTTCCCGCCGTCAAGGGGTTGCTTCCTAGTCCGTGGCGAATATTTATTACTTAACCAAGAAGAAAAGACACTGCATTTGTGGGATAGTGCTTTGGGATCTCCTAAGATTGTGAAAGCTGCATTAATGTACTGGGGCAGCATGGTAGCAGAAGTGGATAACACTGTGGTATCACAGCGCCAGAGTCCCAGGTTCGATTCCCCGTTGGGTCACTGTCTGTGCGGAGTCTGCACGTTCTCCCCATGTCTGCGTGAGTTTCCTCCGGGATACTTTAGTATCCTCCCACAGTCCAAAGACGTGCAGGTTAGGTGGATTGGAGATGATAAATTGCCCTTAGTGTCCAAAAAGGTTAGGAGGGGTTATTGGGTTGTGGGGGTGGGTTGGAAGTGGGGGCTTAAGTGGGTCGGTGCAGACTTGATGGGCCGAATGGCCTCCTTCTGCACTGTATGTTCTAGAACATAGAACAGTACATAGAACAGTACAGCACAGAACAGGCCCTTCGGCCCTCGATGTTGTGCCGAGCAATGATCACCCTACTCAAACCCACGTATCCACCCTATACCCGTAACCCAACAAACCCCCCCCCCCCCCTTAACCTTGCTTTTAAGGACACTACGGGCAATTTGGCATGGCCAATCCACCTAACCCGCACATCTTTGGACTGTGGGAGGAAACCGGAGCACCCGGAGGAAACCCACGCACACACGGGGAGGACGTGCAGACTCCGCACAGTGACCCAGCCGGGAACCGAACCTGGGACCCTGGAGCTGTGAAGCATTTATGCTAACCACCATGCTACCGTGCTGCCCGTTCTATGTTCTTTTGTTATGAAAGTGAGAGGAAGTTTGCAAGAATTATATTGGTTGGCTTTCAGTAAATTTTTAAGTTTCAAGCAGTCTGCACGAAAGACACTTACGGCACAGTGGTGCAGTGGTTAGTGATGCTGCCTCACAGCGCAGAGGACCCGGGTTCTATCCAGACCCGGGTCACTGTCTATGTAGAGTTTGCACATTCTCCCCGTGTCTGCGTGGGTCTCACCACCACAATCCAAAAATGTGCAGGGTAGGTGAATTGGCCATGCTAAATTGCCCCTTAATTGGAAAAATAAATAAAAATTTAAAGAAAGACACTTACCATATATTCTTCACTCCACTCTTCATAGTATTGTTTTAATGTGTTTAATTGGGATGCAGTCGAGTTTTGCAGTTGCTCTCCAAAACAAGCCATAACAGAATCGTTGCAGATTCCCTGGAGGATTTGAAACAACAAAATTGAGATTAATTTATTTTGCTGGCTAGAAGCAGCAGTGTTTCTGTATGAGAAACTTTCACACGAGGTGCTTTAATGTCCTTACGTGGCAGTGATGCCATTGCCACATTTACTGCACAGTAACCTGATTGATAATGGCAGCACCAATTTTTGGCTGACGATAAATAAAACAACACTGTCACCTCCAAAGGCTCTGAATCTCCATGTCCCGTGTACTGTCAGAACTACCTGCAGCTTTAAAGCATGGATATTTCAGGGAGAACAAGAAAGAGAATAAAAATTTGATGAACTAAAATTAATAAAAATATAAAAAGTCTCTTCAACTGAAATTAATTAGAAATAAAAATCTTTCACATAAAATTCTTAGCAAAAGATCATGTACTACCGTGATCAGTTTTACTGATAAACAGATTTAATGTGGAATATTGCAATTAATGCTTGGATTTTAATCCCTGAAGTATTTATGTAAAAATCAACACCTACTGTTTGTCTGGAAATCTGGGCGTGATTCTCCCGCAATTGGCGCAGTGGGCCGTACCGCCGCCAAAGAGTGGCGTGAACCACTCCGGCGTCGGGCCGCCCGGAATGTGCGGAACCCTTCACACATCCGGGGGCTAGACCGGCGCTGGAGTGGTTGGCACCATGTCAACTGGCGCCAAAGGGCCTCCGCCGGCCGGCACGAGTTGCCGCATGCGCAGAAGCGCCAGCGTGTTCTGGCGCATGCACAGAACCGCTGCCGTGATTCCTGCGCATGGGTAGGGGGTTTCTTCTCCGTGCCGGCCATCGTGGAGCTTTACACAGGCCGGAGGAGAGGGAAAGAGTGCCCCCACGGCACAGGGCCAGGTCTCGCCGGTATGGACCTTGTCTAATCTACGCCGGTGGGACTGGCCGCAAATGGGCAGCCGCTCAGCCCGTCGGGGCCCAGAGAATCGCCGGCGGGGCCACTGCCAACGGCCCCTGACTGGCGCGGTGCAATCTACGCCCCCGCCCAAAAAACGGTGCCGGTGAATTCGGCAGTCGGCATCGGCGAGCTGGGATTCTCGCTGCCCCCCTGTCAATTCTCCGACCCAGCAGGGGGTCTGAGAATCCCACGCCAGGTCTCAAAAACTAAACTTTTACATGAGAGTATTAAGTAATTGTTCATCAAAGATCTTCCAGTTTATTCAAAGTCTTGATCAGATATGCTCCTGTCCACAGTTCCTTTTTAAAAAAATAAATTTAGAGTAGCCAATTATTTTTTTCCAATTAAGGGGCCAATTTCGTGTGGCCAATGCACCTACCCTCCACATCTTTGGGTTGTGGGGGTGAAACCCACGCAAACACGGGGTGAATGTGCAAACTCCACACGGACAGTGACCCAGAGCCGGGATCGAATCTGGGTCCTCAGCACCATAGGCAGCAGTACTAACCACTGCACCACTGTGCTGCCCATGTCCACAAGTTCCTAACTGAATCAACACTAGTTCACTAAATTGCCAACTACAATAATGCCTGATATTTTGCTTAACACTCCATCGGTCAGCCAGTAAATTGCTTAACTAATCAGGGTCATTAAGGCACAGACGGACGCTATTCAGGCCATTGAATCCGTACTGGCTCCCTGTAGAGTAATTAGCCAGTTCTATCCCATTGCACTATATCCAAAGTTCTGCACATTTATTTTCCTTTTGAAGTCATTGATTGCCTCTGCTTCTACCAGTGTCAGTGAGTAGGCAACAAGTTCCAAGTCATTATCACTTACTGTATAAAAAAACTTCTTTTTCAAATATCCCTTTTGCCCACAACCTTAAATTTGTGTCCTCTCATTCTGGTATGATCGGCTAACAGAAACAGTGTTTCCTCGTTTAACTCATCTAAATCTTATGCACCTTCATTAAAACTGCCATCTACCTTCTTTCTCCAAAGAGAACAACCAGAGCTTCTCCAGCTTAACCCTGGAGGTAAAATCCCTCATCCATGGAATCATTCTGATAAATTTTCCTCATCATCCTCTCCGGGATGGCACAGTGGTTAGCGCTGCTGCCTCACAGCGCCAGATACCTGTGTTCAATTCAATTCCAGCCTTGGGCGACTGTTTCTGTGGAATTTGTCCATTATCCGCGAGTCTGCGTGGGTTTCCTGCAAGTGCTCTGGTTTCCTTCCACAGTCCTAAGATGTGCAGGTTAAGTGGATTGGCCACGTTAAATTGCCCCTTAGCATCCAAAGATGTATTGGTTAGGTCAAAGGGTTATTGGGATAGGGCAGGGGAGTGGGCTTGGGTGGAGTGGTCTTTCAGAGGAACGGTGCATACTCGATGGTCTGAATGGCCTCCTTCTACAGCGTAGGAATTCTATGTCCTACATATCCATCCAAAAGAATGCTGACCTGTCATGGCCTAACCAAAGCTTTATAAAGGTTCAGCATAAATTCTCTGCTTTAGTACCTTTTTTATGAAGTGCAAGATCCCATATGCTTTACTAACTATTCTCTCAGAATGTGTTGCTACCTTCATGGACTAAGGTCTATGCACATGGACACCCAGGGCTCTTTGTCCCCGTACACTCTTTAGAACTGTGCCATTAAGTCTATATTCCCTCTTCCTAAACATTCTGCCAAAATGCCTCTCCTCACACTTGTCTGAATTTAATTCTATCTGCCATTTGTTTGCCTATTCTGCGAGCCTATGTCCCAATGCTGTGGTTTATTATGCCACACCTCCAAGTATGGTATCATTGGTTTTATCTAAATTGACACTGATCCTCCTATTCAATCAGCCTCAATTTTGTTTGGCAGCCTTTTGTGTGAAATCTTGTCCAGCACACCCTTAAATATCCAATGCATTCCCTTCAATAGCCTTCTCTTTTATGTCAACAGAAAAAAACAAATTAGATTAGTCAAAACTGAACTGCCTTTTACAAAGCAGTAATGTTCTTACAAAGTCCTTATTTAACTGAAACCTCCTCTCAAGTGCCTCTTGATTTCTTTACCACCATTGATGCTAAACTGACTGATTTGTAGCAATTAGGAAATTCCTCACACTGTTTTTCGAGCTCGAGTGTCACTGTTTCTACTTTTAAATCCTCCGGCACCAACCCTGTATCTAGGGAAGCAGCAAGCCATCACTTCCCTTAGCTAACTGGAATGCTAGCCATCACGACCAGGCAACCAATTCACGCTTAGCGTAGCCAGCCCTTCCAGTACATCTTGCCAATCGATTTCCCCCTCAAACGTTACCTCTGTCGTCTCTGTTTCCACCATTAAGCATTCCCTTCCCTAGCAATCAACCATTCAAAGTACTTGTTAAGTATCGAAGCTTGCCCTAACTGTGTCACTGAGTACACATAATTCTTGTTGTCCCAAATAGATCTATAACACCTCTTACTATTTATTTGTCAATAGAACATTTTTTTCTTTCTTTTTATGATAACTCCCATTCTCTTCTCATATTCACTTTGTCAATCTTATTTTCCTCATCACCTCTCTCAATTATTGCATTTGGTCTTGTTCTCACTTGATAAATTCACCTGAATGCATCATAATCTTTTCTATTATTTCACCATGTTCTCTATCTCTCTCACCCCTTTGTCTCCCTAACATTGCCCTGTTATTGGGACGAATCAGGTTTATGTCTGAAACATCTTTTCCTTACTGATCAGTCATTATTCTCTTTCAGATTTTCCTGCCAGTCTTTTGTTCTATATTATCCTGGCTAGATTTCCTCTCACTCCATTGAAGTTAGTCTATGCACTTCCAATTTAGAAATACAACTTTAGATTGATCCTTGTTCTTCTTCCTCACTAATAATGAAAATTGAAATCACTTATTGTCACAAGTAGGCTTCAAATGAAGTTACTGTGAAAAGCCCCTAGTCGCCACATTCCGGCGCCTGTTTAGGGAGGCTGATACAGGAATCGAACCGTGCTGCTGGCCTGCCTTGGTCTGCTTTCAAAGCCAGTGATTTAGCCCTGTGCTAAACAGCCCCTAATATAAGCATTATGTCGATCTATCTTACCCAAGAGTTGCCCCTCAGAAACATAGCACATTTTGGCCACCTCGCTCCCCGACATCCAAACCAGCAATGTCTCATTTAAAATGCTGGACAAGCAAGTACTACACAACACATTTCTGAAATTTCCCTTGACTCTGACAGTATATCACTCGATAGTTGGATAACTAAGTTCCCCCAATGTCTCCACCCAGTAGCTCTCCCTATTTACGATTATTTTAAAGATATACAAATTAACTCCACTCTGACCTCTTGTGGCATGCATATGAAATAAAGAGACAGATTCAAAACTTTTCTTGCTGCGAGATATAATACAGTCCAGGCAGTGGGTGGTGCAATATTGTGGCAACGATGCCTATATGTACTCAAATAGACAATGCTGTAGACTGCTCATAGCACACCACTCATCACAAAGCTCTGCTGGTCTTAATCATGCAGAGTGGCTGCATGATATTAACATTTTAACTTTTTTTCTCAGCTGAACAACTTAACAAAACTGTAATCTTTAAACACTTCAAAATAAAACCACCAACCCTTGTTTCCAAATTGATGTCAGGGATTTGATATGTCATTTTCTGAATAGAGAGAGAGAGAGAAAGAACAGTTGTTTAACTTCACACAGCAATCTGTCTTAATCAATCACAATTTATATTATATCATAATCCAACAATGGATCATTTTTTTTATTTATCCACATCACGCACAACATAAAAGTTTGCAACTTTTTGCATTATACAAATTTTTTAAATAAATTTAGAGTAGCCGATTTTTTTTTCCAATTAAGGGGCAATTTAGCATGGCCAATCCACCTACCGTGCACATCTTTTTGGGTTGTTGGGGTTGAGGCCCCCGCAGACTAGGGGAGAATGTTCAAACTCCTCATGGACATTGAACCTGGATCCTTGGCACCGTGAGGCAGCAGTGTTAACCAGTGCACCACTGTGCCGTCCTGTCACATTATACTTTTTATAGTGGGATTAACTTTTGAGTTATGAATACTGTTTACCTTCAATTCTTCTTGATTCGCCTCGTTTTCCTGCAGGAAGGAAGAAGAACAATGATTGTCTCACCCTCTGGAGTTTAAAAAATAATATGAAAATGTTGAGAATAATATTATTGATTATTGTTGGAATACCTGTTCAAACGATTTGATTAAATTGATTGTCAAGAACTGCATTTCATAAAAGTCGCAAACACACTCTGCAACATGTAGAACACCGAGGATCAGACTAAATCTGAATGCTGCATACTTCAGCATTTTACTGTTTGAACGAGTGCACCTCAAATTGCCACTAAGAGTAGAGAAAACGCTTCTGTGCCAAAGGAAATCTTGATCTGTGACCATGCTGCCATGCATTTAAATCAAATCTTGTTCAGAAATTCCCAGTCTAAGGGGAGGTCCCGTGGACAGAGATAATGGACAGGTGAGTATTAATTTTCCTATTGTACAACAAGAAATTTTGTAAAAGTTTGTTGACTCACATTATCTCATTCTCATCAGTTTCACAATGGGAAAATTAAGTAGGACCGTAAAATGATTGTCATGCAGTCATAGAAGGTTATTTTTGAACCTCAAAGGAAGATTTGATATGTGATAAAATTTCTATTTAATATCATCTGTATCAGCAGTTGCGCCATTTGTGGCATTTTTATTTCTTGATTTAAATCATTTAATTTTCATGATGCATGCAAAATATTGTGCATATGTGTTCAAAGAAAATTAAAGCATATATTCATGAAGTTTCCCTGTAAGCTTATCATGTGTAGGCATTTTGCCTTTTGTAAATTCAGTGCATTAAACCACTTCCTCCTCACTTTAGTTGGTTGAATTTGGAATCCAAGCGTCAAGTTTGAGTGTAGGAGGAATAAGCGATTGTATGAACAGAAGCAAACATATTATGTCAACCAACAGTTCACAATGTGCAAGGCATCACCAAACTGTAATCAATTCTAGCACTTACTTGCATCGTCCTGGTTATAATCAGCCAACTTAAGCACAAAGCAGGGATTCAACTGGGAGCTTCTGCTTTATATCGTTCAGTACCACTTAACTTCCGACTATATCACCGAATGACCCATAAGCACTTCAAGTAAATATTGATCAAATATGATCCTAATCTGAGCTTGAAATAAGTTACTCACTTATCAGCCATTACTTGCCTCGATAAACAGATAATTGGTATTATATAGGGCAAAGTTGTAACTTTAACGAGAATTTCTGATTCAACTTGATTTAATTTTTTCAAAGTTAAATGATAACTTTCTGAAAGTGAAGTCTAAAGAATCACAATCAATGTCTGTGCCCAACATGCACACAGCTTGCCCAAAGTGACATTAGTTGACCTCATATAAGTCGCACGATCACCCACAAGGGAACAAAGTTCCCTAGAGAGCATTTAGTCGCGTGTTTCCCGGCACTCGCAGTGCCGAGAAACACGTGGCTATTCAACACTAGATGTGTTGATTAAGGAGCCTTAATGGGGAACGCGCGGCCGTGATTGCACATAGTCCCGGTTTTTACCACAGGGACCTCCGCTTGCCAGAACTGCCCGTCGATCTCCGACGGCCACAAAAAAAGTCCCGACCTCCCCCCAGCCCGAATGAAACATGGGAGGGCCCTCCTCCCCTCAACACCCACAGTGGGCAGCCCCAGCCCAATCTCACGTGCACAAAAATGCCATCTTGGCACTGCCAACCTGGCACAAAGCCACAATGGCACCCAAGTGGCACTGCCATGGTGCCAGGCTGACACTGCCAGGGTACCCAGGTAGCACCAGCAGTGCCAGGGTACCACCCTACCCAAAGGGCATAGAGCTGGAGGGGCCTCCAATCCCCTTTGAGTGCTCCATGAGTGCCATTCCATCTGGTCCCCGTTTGTGGGGACCAGTGCGAAACAGCGCTCACCCGAGAACCCCAAGGTGCAGGCATTGAATGGCAAAGCCTCAGGCAGATTGAGAATCTGCACATTAGAGTAAAGCTTACTGCCTCGTTTTAATATGCTAATTTGCCAAAAAGGTATCCCAACACCCCTCCCATTGTGGGTGGGATTCTCCTTGCGACATCTCATGAGATTGCATTGAATCTCGCGAGGCATTGTGAGCCGGGTAGATCCCAGGAGCGGGGCCTCCCAGCTTTCACCGGCCACTTTGCGCCGCAGCGAGATGCTTTTCCAGTGCAGTGTGGCCGAAGGATCGCGCCCAAGGAGACCAGTTGTCATATCTAAAGAAATGCATGAGATGGATCTCATTAAAGCAGCAGGAAATTTGGCAAAGAACTAACAGATTATTGAATAATTGCAAACGTACCCAGCACTCCACAGGTTTATTGGGCTTATACCCATTGTTGGGCAGCATGTGATTGGATGAATGATCATTGCAAGATCGATAAGGCCACAAAATGAGCATCTGACCACCTCTGCACATTCTAACAAACTCAAGAAAACATTGTGCATGGATAGAGGATTGCAAACTTCAACCAAAGCTTTAATTATTAAAATTTTCAGTTACCTCACAAACTCAGAATTTTATCTGGACTACATTCATTCTTGGGACTGGAAGATAACAAATGCTACAAAAACATTCAAAGATAAGTAGCCGAAAATGAGCCTGGAAATTTTAGTTTGACCAACGTCTGCAGTGGCATTAAAGGCTTGAACTTACTGAAACAGTGTGCATTTTTAATTATTTCATTGAATGTTGGTGTCGATGGCAAAGCCAGCATTTATTGCTCATCCCTAATTGTCCGTGAGAATGTGGTGTTGAACTGCCTTCTTAAGCTGCTACTGTCTGGTTTAGCTCACAGGGCTAAATCACTGGCTTTTAAAGCAGACCAAGCAGGCCAGCAGCATGGTTCGATTTCCATACCAGCCTCCCCGGACAGATGCCTGAATGTGGCAACCAGGGGCTTTTTACAGTAACTTCATTGAAGCCTACTGAAGACAGTAAGCGATTTTCATTTTTCATGTAGTACAATTAGGAGACGAGTAGATGGGGTAAATTTCTCTAACGCCACTTAGGGCGCAATTCTCAGGCCTCGCTGCACTCTTGCTCAAGTGAAACTAGTCTGGTGAATAGCGGGAGTGGCTGAAAACGGGAACCATGCCAGGCACCAAACAATTTGCGATGCAACCGACCCGCTCCCGTGGGTGAGATCAGGAGCTCGTCGGAGTGTGGTGAGAAACGAATTATCACCACTTAAGCCCTTTTCCATACAATTAATTGGAGTCACCCCATATCCAATGACCTTCCTTCATTCAGTAGTGGCAGGGTAGCACAGTGATTAGCACTGTTGCTTCACAGCACCAGGGTCAAAGGTTCGATTCCCGCTTGGGTCACTGTTTGCGCGGAGTCTGCACGTTCTCTCCATGTCTGCGTGGGTTTCTTCCGGATGCTCCGGTTTCCTTCCACAAGTCCCGGAGGACGTGCTTGTTAAGCGAATTGAACATTCTGAATTCTCCCTCAGTGTACCTGAACAGGTGCCGGAATGTGGCTACCAGAGGCTTTTCACAGTAACTTCATTGCAGTGTTAATGTAAGCCTACTTGTGATAATAATAAATATTATTATTATTGTAGAGATGATGGACAGTGTGTGCCGCAGGAGGCTCCGTCTCAACAAGGAGATGGTGCGGCACCTGTGCCATGTCCTCGCGGACTTGGCACCACGTGGAGGAGGTCGACACCCGCCCCTGGTGGCCGTTAAGGTGCTACACCTCAACAACTGCAGCCGTTCAAGAAGGCAATTCACCACCACATTCTGAAGGACACCTAGGAATGGGCAATAAGTAGTTACATTGTGTACTTTGTGTTGCCCTATTATGTATTTTCTTTTATTTCCTTTTCTTTTCATGTACTTAATGATCTGTTGAGCTGCTCACAGAAAAATACTTTTCACTGTGCCTCGGTACACGTGACAATAAACAAAATCCAAATCCAATAAATTCTGGCCGAACCAGAGACGCCCACATCCCATCTATGCATTTTTTTTTAAAATTGCTGCTTTTAACCTAGTTTTAATTGTTAGATCCATGCTAAGGGCGTAATTCTCTGGAAAGATTTCTAAGTGTGGCAGCGAGCAGGATCTGCTGCGAGCTTCTCGATGCTCAGCCCAGCATCGGCAATTCTATTCAATGTTAATTGGTCCACTTAACGAGGCCCCATGGGCTTCTCGCCGCAAATGAAGCCTCGCCAGCTGGTTCGCTGGCACTGCGCTCGCTAAACCCCCACTAACAAGGTCGAGCAGCACTTGAACAGCACTTGCACAGTCAACACCACTGAGCTCACAGCCATGGCGCCGTGAAGACCGACCCCAAGATTCAGGGATGTAGACCTGGGGAGGCTCCTAAATGGGGTGGTGGGCAGGAGGGATGTGTTTTTTCCCCGAAGGTTCCAGAGGGTGAGTCACAGGACAGCTAGTGCCACCTGGGAAGAGGTGGCGTGCCCGTAAGCTCAGGGAGTGCAACCAGGAGGACTGGCCTCCAGTGTCATAAGAAGGTCAATTACCTGCGCCAGGCAGCCTATGTCATGCTGCCCCCAATATTCAACCCCCCAACCCTTCCTTCACACACCCCCTCCCACTACTGTGAACACGTGAGGTAACGATGCCCTCCCTGTGTCTCCGTAGGAGAAGCTCTCCCACAATTGCCGGGAGAGTGCCCATACCAGTGGAGGGGTGCCGGACATATGGATCCTCACCACCTTAGAGGAAGAGGCCCTGGAGGTGGTGGGCGTTGCCGAGGACAGAGCGGTCACCAATGTGGAGGTCGGTGGAAGCCGCAGAGGTGAGGATCCACCAAGGTCCACCCAGGGACCTGTCAAACGTCAGTTGTTATTGCCTTACTGACTGATCCATCCCTCCCACTGCCAACATGTCCTTTCTCCCGCAGGTCCTCCAGCCGACGTAGCTGTCCCATCCCGGGTGGCCATCTCTCCTGCCTCCCAGTAGAACACCTCGAATGAGAGCGCCAAGGATTCCATGATCGACGCATCACAGCTGTTATCCCCACCCTCCAGAGTGCAGAGATACACACCTCGGTGGGAAATGTTAGCAGACAGGCTTCAGGTGAGCACATGTACATCAGGAACTCCCAGGGGAGACAGCAGTCAGAGGCCTACTGGATTCCAGGTCCCAGCCTGATACTGAGCCTCTGGTACAGGATTACCCGGAGCAGATGAAGATGTTAGGGTGAGGCCAGAGCATTCAGAGGGAGATCAACGACACTCCAGCAGATCCATAGCGGTTTGGAGGTGATGGAACCATCAATTCACCAGACACGTGTTTCTGATATGAATCTAGGCTCTAATCGACTTACTTCAGAGCCAGCCTGTTACCCGTTGATGAACTCTTAGTGAACTCAGGCTGACTCTGGACAAGGGTATTTATACAGCTGCAATAGGCAGTGGAGTCATGGGCGGAGCCAAGGGTGGAGCCCAGTACAAGTTCCTGAGTGCTCCCAGAGCTACTCCCCCTAGTGGTAGGATAGCGCTACTGCGCTTACAAAGACAGTGTGAATTATCATATATATCTATATATTACATTCCCCACAGGAGGCTGCAGGAGATGGCGGCGGCAATGGATGGCACCGAGGTGGCGACCACAGTGGAAAGCCTGGTGCGCAAAGTTGGCACCATTAGTGAAGATGTCCAAGACGCAGTCAGTGACGGCCATGGCTGTGGGTCTCAGCAGAATGTCAAACTCAATGGGGGACGTGACCCAGTACCAGGCTGACCTTGATAAGGTGTTGAGGGACATAGCCTGGTCTCCGATGGGAGTGACCGAGGCACCGTGGAGCTTGTCCCACTGGCAGGGGACATTGCCGAGGCACTGCAGAACATGTCCCAGTCACTGAGGAGCATCGCCGAGGGCATCGACACATTGATGCAGACCTCGGGGAGCCTCCAGGGCTGCCAGAGCCAGATGATGCAGGAGCAGCCGGGGCTCGAACCAGCTGCCTCTCCATCCCAAGGTGAATTCAGAGCACATATCCACCCCCCCCCCCCCCCCTCCCACCCCCCCCCCCCCCCACAACCCGGCACACAGCATGCAGGTGATGGGTTGGCTGGGAGCGAGCACTCAGCAGACAGCCAGGGCTGAGACCATGGGATAAATTGAGGAGCAGCAGTGCACAGCTCTCTGCAAGCTATCATCACCCCGTTGCCCACGACAGTGACCCTCTGACAGTGCCGACACAGTCCCAGCACCCTGCAGTGATATGATACTGGCCCTGGGAGGGTGGGAGATGGATAAGGTATCGAGGACAGACCAGGCCACGTCCTATGTGAAGCAGGTGTGTATGAGGGCCTACCTGGTCTTCCGGGCTTGCTGGATTCTCGCCACTGCTGCCTGTCCTGTAGCCTCCAGCTGGTCCTCTGGTTCATCGCTGGGATTGTCCTGCCCTTGCCCGTCCGACACTGCCTCATCACCCTCGCCCTGCCCCTACTCGGAGCTGGCCACATGTTCCTCATCCCCAACCTCCAGCATGTCACCCCGCTGCTGTGCGAGGTGGAGGACACAGCAGACCACCACAAAGTGGGCAATCCTCCGTATGGTGTACTGTATGGCATCACCAGAGCAGTTGATGCATCGGAAACACGTTTTGAGCAGATCAATGCACCGACCAATGTCAGCCCGGGTGGCCAAATGGACCTCGTTGTATCGGGTCTCCGGTTTGGTCTCCGGCCTCCGTACTGGCGTCATCAGCCAGATCCTCGGCGGGTACCCCTTATCCCCCAAGAGCCAGTCGTGCACCCTGTGGTGGTCCACAAAAAGGTTGGGGATGCCTGACTACCCCAGGATGTAGCTGTCGTGGAAACTCCCTGGGAAGCGTGGGCACACATGCATGATCTTCATGTGGTGGTCACACATGTTCAGGGAGTGGAACACCTTCATGTTAACGTAGGGCACTCCCAGATGGCCGGGGAGCACAAGGCAACATGCGTACAGTCTATCAGCCCCTGGATCTGGGGCATCCTGGCGAGGGCAGAGAAACTGCTTCCCAGGCATCTTGCTGGGATTCATCCATGTCAAAGTTGGTATAGTTTTCCTATAAACCTTTCCACAGCACCCACTGTGCTGTTAGGGAGGGAGTTCCAAGATGTTGCCAGCAACAAGTGAAAAATGGGAAAAGCTCTGTTTGCAAGGCAATGACCAATGGAAGTTTGCTGTGATCTGGTCAGTCTTCGGTGAACACTTGCTAATGAGTATGATTGTCCACCTGAGAAACTCTGTGTCACTGGTCATGGGTTCATGGGTCCTTGCTTGGCTGATGAGCCTGATCCTAGAGCCGCATCTTCGACCGCACACTTGGCAGGTGTTTTGGGAGGTGAGATCGGTCCATAGACTCTAGATCACTTGTATTTCATTCTCAGGCTCCTTCCATAGGCCTCCTCTTGCCATCAAGTGTCCTCGAAGAATTGTGTCCCTACAATCAGGTGGTTCCTCCAAGTAGGTCTCTTCGGAGCAAGGCATTGACGTATGTGTTGCATTTCTTGATGTAAGCTTTCAGGGTGTCTTGAAACGCATCCTTTGCTCTCCTCTTGTTCAGGAGCCTTCCTTGAGCTGGGTGAAGAAGATTTTCTTTGACAGTCAGGACACTGACATCCTAAGCACGTGGCAGGCCCAGCGGAGTTGGTTTTGGATGATCATGGCCTCAATGCTAGTGCTTTTGGCTCCTTCAAGAATGCTGATGTTAGTACACCTGTCCTCCCAGCTGATGCAGAGAATCTGTCTCAGGCAGCATTGATGGTACCTCTCCAGGGCTTTGAGGTGGTGTTTGTAGGTGGTCCAAGTTTCTGAGTCATATAGAAGAAGAGCGAGGACGGTTGGAGAAATGTTCCATTTTCATCAGGTTGATGGATGGAGAGACCAGGGTCTGGATTCTCCGACCCCGCGCTGGGTCGGAGAGGGGGGGCGGGGCGCGAGAATCGTGCCACGCTACCCCGATGCCGGCCCGTCGATTCTCCAGCGCCAATTCTCGGGTGCCCGCGGGAATGCCGCCGAGCTGGGCGGGGGCCGTTGAAAGCACCCACCCCAGAGATTCTCCTGGCCTCGACGAGCCGATTGCCCGCTGAGTTCGGCCGAGTCCTGTCGGCATGGGTTACATATGGTCCCACCCAGCGGGACCTCGGAGTTCTGGCTGCGGGGGCACTCCTGGCGGGGGGGGGGGGATCTGACCCTGGGGGGGGGGCTTCCACAGTGGCGTGGCCCGCGATCGGGGCCTACCGATCGGCAGGCGGCTAGTTCCATGGGAAGCCTATGTTCCTCCGCGCCGAGCACCTGTCGGGCTCCGCCATATTGCCCGGAGGCCAGCGAGGAGATGAGAACCCACGTGCATGCGTGGATTTGCACCGGCCATGGCGCACAGGTGCGGACTTGCGCTGGCTGTGGCGCACCGGCTTTCAGCTGCCGGAGCTGCGGACGCCACTCTGGCGCTGTACTAGCCCCCTAGGAAGGGGTGATACCTGCCACTTGAGGCCCATTGATGCCAGAGTGGCTCGCGGCCACGCCGGGGTCAGAACTTAGCCGCGGGATTGGAGAATCCCGGCCCAGATCTTTTCCTGGGGTGTGTTGGTGAAGGATTGTTGAGATTGAAGCTGAGACTGATTCTTTGGAACGCTTCTGTGAAGCTGTCACGCATGGCTTGGAGATTCTCTTCTGGAAGAGAGGAAAAGGTGATGTCATCCACATACTGAAGTTCCACGAGCGATGTCAGTGTCGTTTTCGTCTTGGATTTTAACTGGTTGAGGTTGAAAAATTTTCCATCATCCTGGAGACATTTTCCACTCCACTGGAAAGCTTGTTCTTGACAAGCTGAAAGAAGGTGGCGATGAAGATGGAGAAAATGGTGGGGGTGATGACACATACTTGCTTGATACCAAACTTGACCTTGAAGTTTTCTGTCTTATTTCCACCAGTGAGGACTGTCGCTGATATCTTGTTGTGGAGGAGTCGGATAGTGTTGATTAATTTCTATGGCCTTTGACAGGGTCTTCCATAGCACTTACCGATTGACTGAGTCAAAAACCTTGGTCAGATCGATGAAAGCCCTGTTGATATTGCTCCTGGCATTTTTCTTGAAGTTGCCGAGCAGTGAAAATCATGTCCGCTGTTCCATGTATTGGTCGGAGATCACACTGGCTTTTTTCTGAGTCTGGAAGAAGGCAGTTAGCGAGGATTCGGGCGGTGATCTTCCCGGTGATGGAGCATAAGGAGATTCCTTGGTAGTTCCCACATTCCACTTTGTCTCCTTTCTTGAAGATGGTTGTGATGGCGTCATCCCTGAGGTCAGAAGGAATTTCTTCTTGGTCTCTGATTTTCAGGAATAGCTGATGGAGATGATAGGTGATCTCTTCTCCTCCATTTTGAAAATCTTCACTGGAATCCCGTCCACTCCTGTGGCTTTTCCATTCTTCATGTGTTTAATGGCGGCTTTGACTTCATCCACACTTGGTGGGAGACCAAGATCATCTTAGATGGGGAGTTGGGGGATTTCTTCAAACACGCCCTCATCTATGATTGAGTTCTTTGATATATGCTCTCCATCGAAGACTGATGTTTTCTTTGTCGCTCAAGAGATTTTCGTCCTTACTCTGCACCAGTTTGAGGCGTGGTTTGCTGCCACTGAAGAAGCCCCGGCCGTTGTGCTTGTTGGCAAGGTCTTGCAGCTCCTTAGCTTTCTTAGTCTACCATTGGTGATTTCCCTGGTCCCTCTTTGTATCTCTGCCTTGCCTGAATGATTCTTCTCTTTGCCAGTCATTTTGCCACCTGTGGTGAACTTTCCTCCTCTTGTCGATGAGGTCTTGGATGATGTGGTAATTCTTGTCCAACCAGTCTCGGTGTTTCCTGGTCTTGTAGCTGATGACAGTTTGATGACAGATGGCTGTCTTCAGTTCTTTCCAGTTTTCCTCCATTTCATTAGAATAGGCACTTTGGAGATTTTGGAGAAGGTATTGTGGAAGTTCACTAGCCTGTTTGGCTCTTGAAGCTACTCACCATTGCTCTTTTATCTGTACTGTTTCTTCAACTTAGGGCTTGCCAAGATTTGCCAGCTGGCTTAGAAATTGGGTTAAAATACTAAGTCACAACAAATGGAAAATTGGAAAAGTTCTGTGTGCAAGGCAATGAGCAATGAAAGTTTGCTGCAATCTGGTCTGTATGTGCTCCACTGGTCACACTATTCATAAATGACTTGGGGAATAATTCTTGTAATATTCCACAGTTCCTATGAGCGCTAAACTACAGCAAGTGTGTCGGGAAATAAACTGGATTCAAAGGTATTTGGATCAATTAAACAGATGTGCAAATGAAAGGTGGATTTTCTTTTATGTAATTATCTGGAAAGGCACATTAAAACAGAAATGAATTAAGAATGAGTTGTTTCCCTGTGGCATTGAGCCTCGGGAGGAAAGACCAAGAGTAATCTTCACATGAAATCGAGATTGGAAAGTGGGATTAACCGGGTTACAGCACAGACATGTAATTTATTTCTACCAGTTGCCCCACTATTTAAGAAGGGAGGGAGAGAGAAAATGGGAACTACAGACCTATATCAGTAGTAGAAAAAATACTAGAATCCATTATAAAAGATTATAAATGGACACATCGATAATAATGATCTGTTTAGGCACAGTTAACATGGGTTTATGAATAGAAAATCATGTTTGTTGAATCTGGTGGAGCTGCCTGAACAAGTTACCTACAGAATTGGACATAGTAAACTTGGGGCGGGATTCTCCAGCTGCATTCACCCAACGACCGGAGAATCCGGCCTGAGGGCAATGGATTTTTCCATTGTTGACGTCTCGCCTGCGGCAGCCGGAGCGGGAGAATCCAGCCCTTTGATTTTCAGAAGGCTTTTGATAAAGTTCCCTACAGGAGGTTGCAAAATGTATTCTCATGGGAGAGGAACCAACAAATACACTTGGATTAAGGATTGGCTAACAGGCAGAAAACAAAGAGTAATAATAAATGGAGTGTCCACGCATTGGCAGGCTGTGGGTAGGAGTGTGCCGTAAGGATCAGTATTTGAGTCCCAGCTGTTCACAATGTATATCAATGATTTGGATGTGGGGACCAAATGTAATATTTCCAAGTTCATGGATGACACAAAGCTAAGCGGGAATGTGTGTTGTGAGGAAGATGTAAAGCGGCTCCATGTGTGTTTGGATGGACTTACTGTGGGGAAAAACTTGGCAGATGGAATATAATGTGGAAAAACACAAGGTTATCCATTTGGTAGGAGAAACAAATGTGCGGAGTACTTCTTAAATACTAAGAGATTACAAAGTGTCTATGTACAAAAAGACCAAAGTGTTCTCGTTAATAAGTCACTGAAGGCAGATGCAACAGGCTATGAGGAAGGATAATGGTAAATTAGTATTTATCACAAGACGATTTGAGTACAGGAGTAGTAAGGTCATTTTCAATTGTGTAAACCTTGGTTAGACTGGAGTACTACATGCAGTTTTGACCTCATTACCTCTAGAAGGATATTACTGCCATGGAAGGAGTGCAACAATGATTCACCAGATTTGTTTCTGGAGTAGAGGGACTGTCCTATGAAGAGAGATTGGGGAAACTGGCCTGTTTTCTTTAGAGTTTCAAAGAATAGGAAGTGATCTCATTGAAATCTATAAAATACTTAAAGGAATAGACAGGGTTGATGCAGATAAGATGTTTCCCCTGGTTCGGGAGTCTAGAATCATATGACACTTTTTTGAGATAAGGGGGAAGCCACTTAGGACCGAGACAAGGTAAAATATGTTTTACTCAGGGGGTTGTGAATATTTAGAATTCTGTATTACAGATGGCTGTGGAAGCTCAGTCATTGAGTATGTTTAGAGATTGACAGATTTTGAACAAACAATGATATAATGGGATATGGGAATAGTATGGGGAAAAAAGCATTAAAGTGGATAGTCAGCCATGATCGTACTGAATGATGGAGCAGGTTAATGGGTTGAATGACCCTGTTCTGAAGGCCCTATGGGAGAGATTCAGTGGATAAATATTAAAGTCTGCTTTTGGGCACAGTTAGCGGGATGTTTCTCGGCGGCTGCAGCACGATACCCCCCTCCAGCTGGTAAGACCCCCCCTGGGCCCAACCCCTGGCATTGCCAATATGACACCAAGGAACCCTATCACTGCCAACCTGACATCCCGGCACTGCCCCTGGCACCATGAAAGTGCCACCTGTGCACCCTGTAAGTTCCAGGGAGGTACTGCCAGGCTATCCGGCTGGCATTACCAACATGCCCAGGTACTACCCTGCCCTGTCCCTGATCACTCGGGGCTCTCCAATGGCCTGTGAGACCCCCCCCCCCCCCGCATAGTCCTATTACACCTTTGTGGGGACCAGTACTAAACAGTTGTACTTGTGTGAACCATTACTAAAGAGTGCCTTGCAAAGTTCTCACAGGTGCGTCCGTTGAGTACTGGGCGCCGGGTGAATTTGGTGTCTGAATATTTAAATGAGCCATTAAGCTCATTTAAATATGCTGATCCGGATCTCACTCAGTGAGGGTGAGATGCTGGTCACGCCGGGTGGAGCGAGTTGGGTGACTCGTGATCGGCTGGGGGTCAGACGTGGAGCACGATATGGTACTCTCGCCCGATTCACCCCTTTGCGCCCGGATCTGTGCCGGGCGCAATGGCATGACAAATCGTGCCCTATGTTTCTATTTAAAAACCATACAGAGATGTAACAACATGAAACAAAGTTTTCTCGACTCGAAATGCACAGGCATGCAAATGTAAGGTTTTTAAAAATGTATTTTAGATGTGTATTTGATGCTCAAGAACACAACACATAGGAACAGGAATTGATGACATGGCCGATTGAGCCAGCTCCACCATCCAATACAATGGTGGCTGATTTTGAATACTCCTGCCCGCACTACAAATCCCCTGATTCCCTGAGAGAGAAATCTGTCTTTCCCAGCCTTTAATGTGCTCAGTGATGAAACATCCATCACCCCACTAAGGTATTGAATTCCAGAGATGCACAATCCTCTGAGTAAAGTAACACTGCCTCATCTCAGCCTGAATGATCAGCCTCTTATCCTGAGACTGTGACTTGTGTTAGATTCTCTGACCAACGGAAACAAGCCCTTAGCTCCTACCTAAGCCCCCTCAGAATCCAACATATATCAATGAGATCACCTCTCATTCTTCTGAGCTCCGGAGAACATGGGCCCAATTTACCCTGCCTTTCATCATAGGATAACCCCCTCATCCCCAGGGACTAATTTTGGGACCTTCACTGTACCACCTCCAAGTTAATTTTGTGGCCCTGTGATGCAATAGAGCCTCACAGATGCAGTCATTACAAAGTAACATCAGTAGATGGAACATCCACAGCCAATGTACCTGATTTCCACATACATGCTGGTTGCCTGTACTGACTGCACTGATTGATATGTGGGCGGGATTCTCCGTCGCCGGCTGGCGATTCTCCGGTGACCGGGGAATCGGCGCCATTGGCGCCGGCGTGCGCGGCCCCCCGGCGATTCTCCGTGCGCAATGGGCCGAGTGCCGGCGAGTTCCGCCGCCACCGTTCTCTTATGGTCCTACTCGGCGGGACCTCAGCGTTCATGTTGCAGGGGGCAGCCTGGTCGGGGGGAGGGGAGATCCAACCCAGTGGGGAGCCTCCACGGTGTCCTGGCCTGCAATCGGGGCCTACCGATCGGTGAGCGGGCTTATCCTGGTGGGGGCTTATGTTCCTCCATGCCGGGCCCCTGTAGCTCTCCGCCATGTTGCGTCGGGGCCGCCGCAGAGAAGGCAACCCACACGCATGCGCAAACTCACGCCGGCCGTAGCGCACATGCGCGACTTGCGCCGGCCGTAGCGCGCATGCCCAGATTCGCGGCGCCTGTTCTGACGCCCGGATCAGCAGCTGGAGCAGCGTCAGGCTCTCCAGTGCCATGCTGGCCCCCTTTGTGGTGCAGCATCGCTGATTCTGGAGGCCAGATGACGCCGTCGTAAAGCGCTCCGGCGGTTATAACGGCGTCAACACTTGGCCCCAGGATCCGAGAATCCCGCCTGTAGTGTTTACATTTGTGAGACTCTTCCAGCAGTAAAGGTCAACCAAACTTAGCCAAATATGTGGTCTCACAGATGATCTATAGTTTGTTAGAATACTCTCAGAACGCATCTTATTATTTAATTAATTCCTTGGTAACGTTTTCACAGTTAGCAACCATACTCAGATCCTTTTCCTTTCCTCCTTTCCTAGCCCCTGAGCCTTCTAAATTCAGGGAAATACACATCTAAGCTATGCAACCTGCCCTAATAATTTTAACCTCATGAGCCCCAACATCATTCTGCTGAATCTGTGCTTTTGTATTCCAAAACCAATGTCCTTCTTGATGTGCGGTAGCTAGAATATATTGTAATATTCCACATGGTGCCAGACCAAGCATCTGTACAACTGAAGGCTAGGTTCCTCCCCTTTGTCCTCCAACCATCTTTGAAATAGAGACCAAAATTCCATTAGTATTTTGGATCCAAATGGCCCACAACTCCAGGACCTCCACACTCTGTTTATTTTTAGGGAGCTGAGGTAGATGCTTTGTGAACTTTAAATATGCAATCCAACACTCTTACAATCTCATAGAATTCATAGAAATCCTACAGTGCAGAAGGGGGCCATTTGGCCCATCGTGTTTGCACTGATCCTCTGAAAGAGCAACTTATCTAGGCCCAAACCCCCGTTCTATTCCCGTAACCCCACCTGACCCGAACATCCTTGAACGCTGAGGAGCAATTTATCATGGCCAATCCACCTATCCTGCACATCTTCGGACTGTGGGAGGAAACCGGAGAACCCGGAAGAAACCCAAACAGACACAGGGAGAACGCCTCCCCCCCCCCCCCCACTATAATCTATAGACTTTCAAAATCAATGTCATCAAGACCCTACTTTACCTTTTCTGCTTTTTAGCTGCATGATGAGTCTGAATAAACTGAAGTACATAACACAAACTGAATATAAAACGATTGCTACACTTGTTTTAATCATTTCCAGGATTCGAATGTCCCTGGCAGGGCTGGTATTTATTTCCTTCTCTCGTTGTCATGTGAAGGTAGTGACATACCTTCTTCTTAAACACTTTGATAGAGCCTAGTGGCTTTCTAAACCACATTAAAAGTCAGCTAAGAGTCAACCACATTGATGTGGAACTTTTATAAAATGTAATCATTGAAGTGATGTGAGTGTCTCTGGCTGGGCCAGGATTTGTTGCCCATCTCTAATTACCTTTGAGAAGGTGGTGACGAACCACTGTCTTGAACCTCTGCAATCCATGTGGTGTATGTACACCCACAGTGCTGTTAGGAAGGGAGTTCCAGGATTTTGACCCAGCAACAGTGAAAGGACAGTGGTATACTGGAGGGGACATTCGTGATGTTCCTGTGCATCTGCTGCCCTTGTTCTTTGAGATGGCAGGGGCTCACAGGTTTCGAAGATGCTGTTGAAGGAACCTATTTATATAAATTTAGAGTACCCAATTATTTTTTTCCAATTAAGGGGCAATTTAGTGTGGCCAATCCACGTAACCAGCCTCACGGTAGCATGGTGGTTAGCATCAATGCTTCACAGCTCCAGAGTCCCAGGTTCGATTCCCGGCTGGGTCACTGTCTGTGTGGAGTCTGCACGTCCTCCCCGTGTGTGCGTGGGTTTCCTCCGGGTGCTCCGGTTTCCTCCCACAGTCCAAAGATGTGCGGGTTAGGTGGATTGGCCATGCTAAATTGCCCGTAGTGTAAGGTTAATGGGGGGGATTGTTGGGTTACGGGTATACGGGTTACGTGGGTTTAAGTAGGGTGATCATTGCTCGGCACAACATCGAGGGCCGAAGGGCCTGTTCTGTGCTGTACTGTTCTATGTTCTATGTTCTATGTTCTATCTTTGGGTTGGGGGGGAAACCCACGCAGACATGGGGAGAATGTGCAAACGCCACACGGACAGTGACCCAGGGCAGTGATTCGAACCCGGGTCCTCAGCGCCGCAGTCCCAGTGCTATCCACTGCGCCACATGCCACCCTGTGTTGAAGGAACCTTGATGTGTTGCTGCAGTGCATCTTGTAGATGGTACACATTGCTGCCACTGCACATCTGTGGGGGAGGGAGTGAATGTTTAACATCGTGGATGGGTGCCAACCAAGAAGGTTGATTCCTCCTGGATAATATTGAGCTTCTTGAATGTTGTTGGAACTACACTCATCCAGCCAAGGGTATCTAGGGCATGGCATTCCCTCACATTCCTGATTTATACCTTGTAAATGCTGAAAAGGCTTTGAGGGGTCAGGAGGTGAGTTACGCTCTGGAGAATAATAATAATAATCTTTATTAGTGTCACAAGTAGGCTTACATTAAAACTGCAATGAAGTTACTGTGAAAATCCCCCAGTCACCACACTCCGGTGCCTGTTTGGGTACGCCGAGGGAAAATTTAGAATATCCAATTCACCTAACAAGCACATCTTTTGGCACTTGTGGGAGGAAACCAGAGCACCCGGAGGAAACCCATGCAGACGTGGGGAGAACGTGCAGACGCCGCACAGACCCAAACCGGGAATCGTACCTGGGTCCCTGGCGCTGTGAAGCAACAGTGCTAACCACTGTGCTACCATGCCACCCACTCGAGCAGCCATTCCTGCCGGTGAGTCATCTAATATGTAGCCTTGGTGGCAAGAAACTCTCCGTGAGACTTCCTTAAATATGGAGGCTTAAACTGAAGCAAGAGAGCAGTCCAGACAGAGGCAGTGAAAGAAATTTACTGCTTTAAACCTCTCCTGTTCCTGTGCAATATGCCTGCTGGCTCAGGCACAGGAAGCAGCAACTGTCAATTCCTGGAAAGAGAAAACCAGACAGCTGGGTTTAAACCCCCTTCAGATCTTTAACCTGTAATGCACTGTCACGTCCGAGAAGACGAGAGTAGAATGTAATTGAGGCTTTATTACACTGAGATGTGTTGTCTTCTACAGCAGCTGACGAAATGGCTGTTGTACAGGGAGCACACATATTTATATTCCGCCTACTGGGCGGAGCCAGCAGGCAGGGATCTACCCCTATACCTGTAGTACAGGGGCCTTACCGTAAAACACATATATATACAGTATATACATCAGTGGTGACTACCACATTCACCCCCTATTTTAAAAAATGAGTCCAGCGGGGGTGGTGGAGAACTATATACAGAAAGTTGTGATTAAAATCACAGAGAATATTACAAATTCAGGTGGTCCGGTGCCTTGATCTGCCGTCGAGAGCCCCGCAGTGCTGGTGGCGACTCAGGCGTCGGCTTGGTCTTTGGTGACTCCGTGAGCGTGTCGAAATCCTCTTCATCCCCTGGTGGGAGCAAGGGGAGGACGGATTGTCCTGGAGCGGTGGCTGCGGTGGGGTGCGCCGGGGAAAGGGAGGGTGGCGCCGGGGCAGAGGGTGTGTGTGTGTGTGTGTGTGGAACCAGCTGGTGCCAGGTCCCTGAGGGAGACTGTGTCTTGGCGGCCGTCGGGGTACGCTCCGTAAGCGTACTGCGGGTTGGCGTGAAGTAGCTGTATCCTCTCAACCAATGGGTCCGCCTTGTGGAGTCGCACGTGTCTACGGAGGAGAACGGGTCCTGGAGCTGGTAGCCATGTTGGGAGCGAAACCCTGGAGATGGACTTCCCAGGGAAGGCAAAGAAATGTTCATGGGGGGTTTCATTAGTCGCGGTGCACAGGAGCTACTTAATGGAGTGGAGTGCGTCAGGGAGGACCTCCTGCCAGCGGGAGGCCGGGAGATTTCTGGACCGTAGGGCCAGCTGGACGGCCCTCCAGACCATCCCATTCTCCCGCTCCACCTGCCCGTTTCCCCTGGGGTTGTAGCTGGTCGTCCAGCTCAAAGCAATGCCCCTGTTGAGCAGGAACTGGCGCAGCTCATCGCTCATGAATGAGGATTCCCGGTCACTGTGGACATAGGCGTGGAAGTCGAACAGAGCGAAGATGGTGTTAAAGGCTTTGATGACGGTGGCAGACGTCATGTCAGGGCATGGGACGGCAAAGGGGAATTGGGAATATTCATCGACCACACTGAGGAAGTACGTGTTTCTGTCGGTGGAGGGGAGGGCCCTTTGAAGTCCACGCTGAGGAGTTCAAAGGGGCAGGAGGCCGTCACCAGGCATGCACAGTCTGACCGGTAGATGTGCGGTTTACATACACTCTGCGCAGACCTGGCAGCCTCTGGTGATTGTCCTGACTTCCTTGATGGAGTAGGGCAGATTGCGGGCCTTGATGAAATAGTAAAAATGGGTGACTCCTGGGTGACAGAGATTGTCATGCAGGGTCTGGAGTCGGTCCACCTTTGTGTTGGCACATGTACCTCTGGATAGGGCATCGGGGGGCTCGTTGAGCTTACCGGGGTGATACAAAATCTTGTAGTTGTAGGTGGAGAGCTCGATCCTCCACCTCAAGATTTTATCATTTTTGATCTTGCCCCACTGTGTGTTGTTTAACATGAAGGAAACCGACCGCTGGTCAATGAGGAGAGTGAATCTCCTGTCGGCCAGGTAATGCCTCCAATGCCGCACAGTTTCAACGATGGCTTGGGCCTCCTTTTCGACGGAGGAGTGCCAAATGTCGGAGGCATGGAGGGTGCGGGAAAAGAATGCCACGGGCCTGCCTGCCTGGTTGAGGGTGGCGGCCAGAGCGACGTCTGATGCATCGCTCTCGATTTGGAAAGGCAGCGTCTCATCGACCGCGTGCATCGAGGCCTTGATACGGTTGAAGGCCTGGTGAGCCACGGCCGTCAGGGGAAAAACGGTGGATTGAATGAGTGGGCGGGCCTTGTCTGCATAGTTGGGGACCCACTGGGCGTTATACGAAAAGAACCTCAGGCATCGTTTGAGGGCCTTGGGGCAGTGGGGGAGGGGGAGTTCCTTGAGGGGGCGCATGCGATCGGGGTCGGGCCTAGAACTCCGTTCTGGATCACATAGCCGAAGATGGCGAAGCGGATTATGCTGAACACACACTTCTCCTTGTTGTACGTGAGGTTGAGGAGAGTGGCAGTGAGGAGAAATTTGGCAAGGTTGGCGTCATGGTCCTGCTGGTCGTGGCCGCAGATGGTGACATTGTCCAGGTACAGGAAGGTGGCCCGCAGTCCGTACCGGTCAACCATTCGGTCCATCTCCCGTTGGAAGACCGAGACCCCGTTGGTGATGCCGAAGGGAACCCTAAGAAAGTGGTAAAGGCGGCCGTCTGTTTTGAACACAGTGTATGGGTGGTCCGCCTTACGGATGGGGAGCTGGTGGTATGCAGATTTCAGGTCCACTGTGGAGAAGACCCGGTACTGTGCAATCTGATTGACCATATCAGATATGCGTGGGAGGGTGTATGCGTCGAGCTGCGTGTACCGATGATGGTCTGACTGTTGTCAGCGACCATCCTGTTTTTCTCCCCAGTTTTGACCATTATCACTTGGGCTCTCCAGAGGCTGTTGCTGGCCTCGATGATACCTTCCCGAAGCAGCCGCTGGACTTCAGACCTAATAAAGGCCCTGTCCTGGGCGCTATACCGTCTGCTCCTTGTGGCGATGGGTTTGCAATCCGGTGTTAGGTTTGCAAAAAGGGAAGACGGGGCGAACTTAAGGGTCGCGAGGCCGCAAACGGTAGGGGGTGGTAGGGCCCGCCGAATTTCAGGGGTAGGCTCTGGAGGTTGCACTGGAAGTCCAGGCCAAGTAGCAAGGCAGTGCAGAAGTTGGGGAGGATGTAGAGGCGGAAGTCGCTGAACTCCACGCCCTGGACAGTGAGGGTGGCGATGCAGTACCCCGGATCGCCACGGAATGGGATCCGGAGGCCAGGGAGATTTTCTGGTTAGCAGGGTGTACCGCGAGGGATCAGCGCCTTACCGTATCAGGGTGAATGAAGCTCTCAGTGCTCCTGGAGTCCAGCAGGCAGGAGATCCTGTGCCCGTGGACCTTCACCTTTGTTGAAGCGGTTGCGAGGTTGTATGGTGGAGACTGGTCAATCGTGACCGAGGCGAGACGCGGCTGGTCGTTGGCGGTTGCAGGTGATGAGCGGCCTGATGAGGTGCCCGACAGGCAGGGATCCTGAGGCAGGTAAGAAAGCGGCGCCCATGGGCCACACGTGTCCTGGGGGAGGCAAGATGGCGGCACCCATTGGTTCTGAGGGAGACAAGATGGCGCGCCCATGGGCCGCACCTGGTCCGAGGAGGGGAAGATGGCGGCGCCCACTGGCCGCATGTGGGGGGTTGCCGGGACAATAGCGGCGATTGAGCGGGCCTGGCACACTGCAGCAAAATGTCCCTTCTTGCCACAGGACTTGCAGAGGGTGCTCCGCACCGGGCAGCGCTGTCAGGGGTGTTTTGACTGCCAACAGAGGTAACATTTGGGTCCCCCGGGGTTGGTTAGTTGCCGCGCGGTGCAGGCGTGGGGTTGGCTGAAGGAGGTCGCTGATGGGGTCCACGATGGGGTGGCCGTCTGCGGCTTCCACGATGCACAGGGGGATGGGCCACATGGTCGGGGGCATAGGCCTGAACGTTGCGTGATGCGACCGTAAGTGAGAGCGCTAGTTTTTAGGTCGACGCGAGGTCGAGCGTGGCCCCTTCTATGAGGCGCTGGTGGATGTAGTCAGACCCTATGCCCGTAATGAGCGCGTCTCTCATCAGCAGGTTCGAATGTTCCGTGGCTAAAATGGCCTGGCAGTCACAGTCTCTCACTAGGGCGAGCAGGGCAGGCCAGAAATCTTCCACCGACTCCCCGGGAAGTTGGCGCCGCATGGAGAGGAGATGCCTGGCATAGATTTTGTTAGTCCGCTGAGTGTAGTTTTCCTTCAGTGGCGCCATGGCCTCTGCGTAGGTCGGCGTGTCCTGGACGAGGGGAAAGACGTTGGAACTCAGTCGGGTGTACAGAATCTGGAGCTTCTGTGCTTCTGGGATTGCGTCTGGCGCAGACCCGATGTAAAGCTTCAAAACAGGCTAGCCAATGTTCAAAGTCCTTTTTGGCTTTGTCTGCTTGAGGATGCAGCTACAGGCGATCCGGCTTGATACGGAGGTCCATCTCTGAAAAATCTCAGTGCAATAAATTGATGCATTATCAATTACGCAAAGGCGAGAGTAGGATGTAATCGAGGCTTTATTACGCTGAGATGTGTGGCCTCCTCCAGCAGCTGACAAAATGGCTGCTGTACGGGGAGCACACAAATTTATACTACGCCTACTGGGCGGAGCCAGCAGGCAGGGATCTACCCCCGTACCTGTAGTACAGGGGCCTTACCGTAAAACACATATATATACAGTACATACATCAGTGGTGACTACCACAACCTGCAACCCTTTTCTTCATTTCTCTGTGAAATTGCTTTCACTAGACCGTGATTGACACCTTCCACACACACACAACTGTCAGCATTGTTTCATTTATCTCCTTTCAGGCTTGAGTGGCTTTGAAGTACTCAGCTGTGAAATTAACCAGTTAAATATATTAGGTGCTCTCACTTCCTATTTTGCTCTGCAGAAAGTTAAATGTTTATAAAGATTGTGGTGGGCCCAGCCACTGGGCCTCGCTATCGGGCCACCCGCTCAAGATCGGGAATCCCTCACAATCTTCACCATGCATAAATTAACGAGGATTGTGCCTCACTTGCTGATTTGAACTCCCGGTGGGGGAACAGCCATCCAAATGGATAATCTTGCCCCGATAATGAAATTTAAATTGATGCAAATGGAGATACTGACTTTTAAAATTGGGTATCCTGTTACATCATTGTCGGGAGAGGAAAGTCGCAACAGGAAATATCGCCCGTGTAAAAGCAATTTTGGACGCATATGGGATTCTCCACCCCCTCCGCTGTCCCACCCTCTCGAAACGGGAGCGGGAAATCCTTCCCCCATGAATTTGTATATTTATTGATGGGATGTGGGCTTCGCTGGCTAGGCCAGTATTTTTTTCCCATCCTTAATTGCAATTGAGAGGGTGGTTGTGAGCTGCCTTCTTGAACCTTTGCAGTCCATCTGCTCCCACAGTGCTGTTCGGGAGGGTATTGTGTCCGCAGAGGAGTCCACACAGGAGGCTAAGTGAAACTGTTTGTTTATTGAATAAGAAACTGTTTACACATTGTACACAGGTCCCAGTCGGCATTTCTCTACTCGGCTCCCACTCAGGCTGAGCTTTTATACATAATGTCCATGGACTGGCTGATGGGGCTCCTCTCCCCCCCCCCCCCCCCCCCCAAAGCAGGCAAGCTCAGACTCAACAAGATCCGGGGAAGACAAACTAGTCCCACCACGTAGGTCTCTTGCGGGTTGTACTATCCTTTCTCCCCCCCCCCCCCCCCCCAAAGGAGGCAAGCTCAGACTCAACAAGATCCGGGGAAGACAAACTAGTCCTACCACGTAGGTCTCTTGCGGGTTGTACTATCCTTCCCCCCCCCCCCCCACTCAAAGTCTGAAGACTCTTCCAGTGAAGGCGGAGAAGGAGGGCACTTGTTTCCTTTCGCCAATGGCTGCGCTTTATGCGCATGTGGAGCTGGATCAGACGGTGGATATCGAGACGATGATCGCCATTTCCTTGTTGACCATCGTGGTTGGAAAACCACTAGTTGCTGCTCTTCGGTCTGTTCACTGTCAGAAACCATCGATGCCTGGGTCTCCATGTCAGTGTTGGAATCCTCGACCGCATTCATGTCTGCATCTATTCCCCCTTGGGACAACGCCCCCAGAGCTACTGATGCTGAGGCTGTCTGAGCCAAAGCTATCTCCTCTGGATTAGTTTTGGGGAGATAGAGCGATTGGACCAACAATGTAATGTGTGCCAGGAACTGCAGAAGCTTCCATCCACTGCACCTCTTCATCCCTGCGAGTGGCTGGGAAGGCCTTGGGTATAGCTTCATGGCGATTCAGAGATGTCTACTGGTTCAGAGATGATCTCGGTGTATTTTAATTTTATGCTCCTGTACCTGAACCTGGTATGATAATGGTCCTGTTTGTCGAATTACCGGAACTGGAACCCACTTGGCGCTGTCACCGAAGTTCCTAACGTAGATTGCGTCACCTGGTACAAACTGTCTGGTCTGTTTACACTTGTCTGGGCAACACCCTAGTTGCTCTTCACCACAATTAATTTTCCTGCCAATATCTGGTTAGGCAAGGCTGAGGCGGGTTCGAACTCTGTGGCCCATCAGAAGTTCTGCCGGTGCTACACCGGTCGGTCGTGGCATGTAGAGTGGTTTGATAACAGAATAAGAATCTGGAGAGATGTGTGTCAAGGGAGCCCAAGGTCTGCTTTTTCAATCCTCTCCTGAACATTTGCACCGCTCTTTCAGCTAGCCCATTTGAAGCTGGGTGATACGGGGTTGTATGGATGTGTCGCACCCTGTTACTTTTCATATACCCCTGAGCTCCTTACCCATAAATGACATGCCATTGTCAGTGACAAATGCTTATGGGATGCCGTTAATGCTAAATGAGATGCGCAACTTCACTATAGTAGCCCGGAAAATGGAGCCTTGAAAGGGGCTGTCAAAATCGCCATGAAGCTATACCCAAGGCCTTCCCAGCCACTCGCAGGGATGAAGAGGTGCAGTGGATGGAAGCTTCTGCAGTTCCTGGCACACATTACATTGTTGGTCCAATCGCTCTATCTCCCCATCCAGGCCCGGCCACCAGACATAGCTGTAGGTGAACATTTTCATTTTAGACACTCCCGGGTATCCTTTATGAAGGCCCCTCAATATGGGGTCATGACCTTTTGTATGGGACCACAATGCGAGTCCCCCAGAGGAGGATGCTGTCTTCCACACTGGTGGTGGTGAAAGCCCATGGTCCCATTGATACGGATCGTGCCCCACACTGGAGAAGCTCGTACTCAACAAAACTCATGGGGAGACTACTTAGTCCTACCCCGTACATCTCGTGTGGTTACAACAGAGGGATACTGTGATGATCGGTATTTACCTTTAATACCTTGCCCCTTTAAGAGGCTTGGAACCCTGGGGGACTCCGCCTCTGGCTACGCCCCCTGGAAACAGGATATAAGATGAGACTCCATTTTGCGAGCACACGTCTCTCGGATGCAGTCCTGTTCTCTGGACTTTCACGTCGTAATTGAGAGTGCCTCAGATACCCAGCATTTTGACTCAGTGTCAGAAAAGGAACAGTGATATAGTTCCAAATCAGGACGGTGTGTGGCTTTGAGGGGAACTTTCAACCCGTGCCATCCCAATGCATCTGCTGCCCTCGTCTTTCCAAATGGTAGCAATCATGAGTTTGGAATGTGGTGTTTGAGGAGTCTTGGTGAGATATAAAGATATAAAGAACGGAATTTGTGAATCGGCATCCCGATATGGGATTAAAATTTGGGAATATTTTTTATTCCAAAAGAGTAATGGATATGAAGCAGACTGTCAGTAAAGTATTTGATGTTTTACATAGAACAGAGAACAGTGCAGAAGGAGGCCATTTGGCCCATCAGGTCTGCATCGACCCACTTAAGCCCTCACTTCTATCCTATCCCTGTAACCCAGTAACCCCTCCTAACCTTTTTTGGACACTAAAGGCAATTTTAGCGTGTCCAATCAACCTAACCTGCACATCTTTGGACTGTGGGAGGAAACCAGAGCACCCGGAGGAAAGCATGCAGACACGGGGAGAACGTGCAGACTCCGCACAGACAGTGACCCAGCCGGGAATTGAACCTGGGACCCTGGCACTGTGAAGCCACAATGCTAGCCACTTGTGCTACTGTGATGCCCAATTATTTTGGTTAATAAGTCGGTCAAAAAAAACTGGCTGGACAAATATTTACAATGCTTGTTTTTTTTATTGGTTTACGGGATGTGGGCATCTCTGGTTAGACCAGCATTTATTGCCCATCTCTAGTTTCCCTTCAGAAGGTGGTGGTGAGTTGCCATCTTGAACCTTTTGAACTCTTTGTCCTACTTTGGATTATCTCAAAACACTTTGTGGCACAAATTTATTTTTAAACTGGGTTAACTATCATCAGTAAAGATACCAGAATATGGAGAACTGGTTTTGAGCCAATTAGTACAAACTGAGGTGATACCATATGGGACACCTTGGGCGGGATTCTCTATTGACTGACGGCAAAATCGGGAAACGTGATTGGGTGGAGAATAGGTTCCAACGCCAAAATCGCAGCGGATGTCGATTTTACCCCAACCCGCAATTCTCCGTCACCTCCACTGCGGCATCAATGCGGTCCGGAACGCATGTACAGTAAACACCATTTGCTTATCGTTAGCGAGCTTGATCCGGTATTTTCTGGTACCTCCCAATGGCGCTGTTCACTTGTGCTTTTAAAAATTGTGAAACCGGTGTAGTGGCTGCTGAGGGAGAGAGAGGGGGTACGGAAAGTGTCCATCATCGCCATGATTTGCTGACAGTTGTACCACTGGCTGGGGGGCTTCTGCCAGGGCTGGGGAGAGTAGCTGGGGGAGGCCAGGATGGGCTGTGGGATCGGGGTGGATGGGCACGGAGCACCATTATTGCAGCCAGAAAGGCAGCCATGCAGCTACGCACTATGGGTCATATAGGGCCATGGGTCATATAGGTGTCCCCCCCCAGGCCCCCCCCCCCCCCCTCCCACCAGATGCTCTTTGGCCCCAGCCGACCCATCAGCTGTGTGGGCGCGCTCCAGCACAACCAGTGCCATCTTGTTGGCTGGGATGAGTGTGTGCGGGGATTGTCATGTGTATATGTGGCTGCAGCTTGTCAGCCTCCCGAGTGTCAATCATGGACCCGGCGAATCCCGCACCGTTTTTCATTGGAATCGATTGTGTTCCATGTGACGCCAGTGCTAGCCCCTCCACAATCGCTGAATTGGTCCAGGTTCGGCGCCAGTTTTGCTGTCGTGAAAGCCCATGAGTCCTGTCCGGAGTTAACACTTAGTCTCAGTAACGGAGAATCCAGCACCACAGTATCTTTTTTGATAGATTTGGGAAATGATTATTATATTCCAGTGGCAGTAAGTCAGTGTTGGATAGTGGAGATGTGAAAATAGATAGGCATACCCAAATATGCATGTGAAACTGCACGGCTCAACTGTACTTGTATAAAATGTTTCCATGAAGATGTATGTAAGTCGTGTAGAATTGATGATAGAGCAGATTGTATACATGATCTGTGTAAATGTCAGCTAGATAGCTTTTTCGTATTCTATGCTTCCCTATATTTTGACTAAGTCTAAAGTTTGCTTGATAAACCTGAATTGTTGCATCAAAGTCTACAATTAAAAAATGCTGGACAATCTCGGCAGGTTTGACAGCATCTGTGGAGAGAGAAGGGAGCTAATGTTTTGAGTCTGGATGACTCTTCGTCAAAGCTAAAGGGAACTGGAAATAGGATCAAATTTAAACTGCTGTGGGGGTAGGGGGGCATTGGGGCTGGATAGTGGGCCAGTGATAGGTGGAGATTGACAAAGATGCCGTGGGCAAAAACATAAAGGGAATGTAAATGGTGGAGATAATGACTTAGGACAGTGCTGATCGTGGCACATTAAGAGATCCGAATGTATTGATGGCAGAACAAAGGTGAGCAGTATGTCAAAGGACAACTTGGAACTGGGAAGAGGTGGCCCCAGTGGGGAGGGGAGACAATGGTGAAGGAAAAACAGATTTTAATGCTTAGTTTTAGTTAAAATATTCCTTTTCATATGTTCATTTTATATATGTTACATGTTTTCCTACAGTGCTCTTTAAATTCCAAACTGTGGTGAGAATTTAAATTTAATTCATAAAATAGAGTTAAGAAAGAAATCAGGAGGACACAAAGGGAACATGAGATTGTCTTGGGAGATAGGCAAAGGAATATCCGAAGAGCTTTTACAGATACATAAAGGGTAAAAGAGTGACTAGGGAGAGGGTAGGGCCTCTTAAGGATAAACAGGGTCGTCTATGTGCAGATCCACAAGTGATGGGAGAGGTCCTGAATGAATATTTCTCATCAGTATTTACTATTGAGAAAAGCATGAATGTTAGGGAAATTGGGGAAATAAAAAGTGATGTCTTGAGGAGTGTACATATTTCAGAGAAGGAGGTGCTGGAGGCATTAAAGCGCATCCAGATAGATAAATCCCCGAGACCTGATGAAATGTGTCCCAGGACATTGTGGGAGGCGAGGGAGGAAATTGCCGGCCCCCTAGCTGAGATATTTGATTCATCGTCAGCCACAGGAGAGGTGCCTGAAGATTAGAGGGTAGCAAATGTTGTGCCCTTGTTTAAGAAGGGCTGTAGGGATAAGCATGGGAAGTACAGACCGGTTAGCCGTGCTTCTGTAATAGGTAAATTGTTAGACGTTATTCTGAGGGACAGGATCTACAGGCATTTCGACAAGGGCTAATTGGGGAAAGTCAGCATGGCTTTGTAAGGGGAACGTCATGTTTCACCAATTTGAATGAGTTTTTTGAAGAGGTAGCCACGAAGGTAGATGAGGGCAGTGTAGGACGTTGTCTACATGGACTTTAGCAAGGCCTTTGACAAGATACCGCATGATAGGTTGTTGCAAAAGGTTAAATCTCAGGGAATCAAGAGTGAGGTAGCCAATTGGATACAAAATTGGCGTGCCGACTGAAGACAAAGGGTAGTTGTGCAGGGTGGTTTTTCAAACTGGAGACCTTTGACCAGCGGTGTTCTTCAAAGTTCGGTGCTGGGTCCACTGTTATTTGTTATATATATTAATTATATATATTAATGATTTGGATGAGAATGTAGGAGGCATGGTTACTAAGTTTGCAGATGACACCAAGATTGGTGGCATAGTGAAGAAGGTGATATAAGATTGCAATACGATCTTGACCAATTGGGCCAGTGGGCCGATGAATGGCAGATGGAGTTTGATATGGATAAATGTGAGGTGATGCATTTTGGTAGATCAAATCAGGGCAGGACCTACTCAGTTAATGGTAGGGAGTTGGGGAGAGTTACAGAACAGAGATCTAGGGGGACAGGTTCATAGCTCCTTTGAAGGTGGAGTCGCAGGTGGGCAGGGTGGGGAAGAAGGCATTCATTGTGCTAGGTTTTATTGGTCAAATTATTGAATACAGGAGTTGGGATGTCTTGTTGAAGTTGTACAAGACATGAGTAAGACCACACATGGTATACTGTGTTCAGTTCTGGTCACCCTATTACAGGAAGGATATTGTTAAACTTGAAAGAGTGCAGAAGAGATTTACAAGAATGCTACAAGGACTTGATGGTCTGAGCTATAAGGAGAGGCTGGATAAGCCAGGACTTTTTTCCCTGGAGCGTAGGAGGCTCAGGGGTGATCTTATAGAAGTCTTTAAAATAATGAGGTGCATAGATAAGGTAGATAGTCAACATCTTTTCCCAAATGTAGAGGAGTCTAGAACTAGAGGGCATAGGTTTAAGGTGAGATGGGAGAGATACAAAAAAGACCAGAGGGGAAATTTCTTCACACATAGCCTGGTGAGCATCTGGAATGAGCTGCCAGAGGCAGTGGTAGAGGCAGTTACAATTTTTTACTTTAAAAAATAGTTAGACAGTTACATGGGCAGCATGGGTATCGAGGGATACGAGCCAAATGCGGGCAAGTGGAACTAGCTTAGTGATAGAAACTGGGCGGCATGGACAAGCTGGGCACGTTTTTCATAAAACTTGCCTGTGTAATGCTGACCGTGAAATCTCTGGTTCATTAATGTCATTTAGGGAAGAAAATTTGCCATCCTTACCCAGTCTGGTCGACATGTGACACCAGGTCCACAACAATGGTTGACTCTTAATTGCCCCTGCAATGGCCGAGCAAGGCAAACAGGGATGGGCTTCTCATGACATCCACATCGTAGAACATAAAACATACAGTGCAGAAGCAGGCCATTAGGCCCATTGAGTCTGCACCGATCCACTTAAGCCCTCACTTCCATCCTATTTCCATAACCTAATAACCCCTTTTAACCTTTTTGGTCACTAAGCACAATTTATCATGGCCAATCTACCTAACCCGCACGTCTTTGGACAGTGGGAGGAAACCGGAGCACCCGGGGGAAATCCACGCAGACACAGGGAGAACGTGCAGACTCCGCACAGACAGTGACCCAGCGGGGAATCGAACCTAGAACCCTGGCGCTGTGAAGCCACAGTGCTATCCACTTGTGCTACCGTGCTGTCCATCAGAGAATACATTTTTAAAATGCTGCATTGTTAATTTATTCATTGCATTAATTGGTGACGTTGTGAACCGTACAAATTAATATTCCAGATGCAATGCCTGTTTATTGGGCCTCGTACTCCCTGTTATTCAAGTGTGCCATGGTTGCCCAGGCCTACACTGATTGTTTTAATTTAGTTCCAGTCCAGTCCATCAGACCGGCCCACAATCCATGGCTTCTGCATCTGTCCTTGATCCCAGGCGGATTTCCTGAAGCCGTGGGACATTGCCATTTTTGACTGGGTCCCAGGAAACCTTTACTGCAGCGTTATTGGTTCTACCTCTGTGCACCTCTTTGCTGTGCCATGTTCCGCTCCTGACCACTTTGCAGGAATCAAAATCCAGTTCAGTGGATAGAATGTTGCACTCTAGCTTCAATTGCCAATCTGCTGTGTCACCCACCTCTAGCTCTGGGTCCAACTCAGGAAAAATAGGGAAGCAAAGGAGAATGTGGAAGGAGACTGCCCTCGTTGCACATGGAAAAGCGAGAGCAAGGCAAGGAGATCTGTTCTGGGGATTAAAGAGACAGACACCATTCTGGGTAATGAAGAAAGAGAGAGAGAGAAAGCTCCATTATTGAGCAGAGCTGGCACAGCCACTGGGCAAACTGAGTGGTTGCCGAGTCCAGCAAAAATCTTTGGGTGGGGTCACAAAAAACTGAATGAGCTTTGAATGAAACTACATAAGCATACAAACAGTCTTCAGCAGTGGAATAAAAGTCTAGACCTACTGATACACATCTGCATATCGATGAGCCATCAATTGCACGAGAGACGAGTTGCTATACAAAAGTTAGGCTTTAATAAGCTAGAACTTAGCCCTGCGGTGGTCTACAATAAAATGGACGCCCGCCGGGCGCTTCGACTATTTATACCTCGGTAAGGAGGCGTGGTTAACTCAGTCTCTCGACCAATCGGAGAGCTGTCACATGACTGGTCTCAACCAATCGGTCGAGAGGCACATGACCGACCAGGGCCAATGGTAAGCCGGTGTTCTGCACCAATGGCAGACAGCTATGCAAATCATATCACCACACATATACTGACAAACATATAGATTTCCATGTATTTACATTGCAGTCTTTCTCAAATTTTATATGGTGTTCCTCATCCTGTTCATGGAACAGTTTAACAAATGCATACATTGACATGACTATTTTAGAACTCTGAAGCAGTGTATCATATCAAAGAAGGTAATTCAGTCCAGCCCACTCTATTGTAATGATTATTGTGTAAATTATGCATAAAATCACCGAGTCATTGTTGCAGGAACACATAGTATTACATCATGTGAGCCATATTACTAAATACAATGTGCATTTCGTCTGGCACATATCCTGTGAAAAGTGTAGAGCATTGAGAGTGTACAAGCAATATTGTAATATTCTCCTTTACCATGTAAAATTAATTTGCAATTGTAAATGCAGAATTTTAATTCATACTAATAATCTTTTTCAAAATATTCATATTTCTAAGATAATCGTGGTAGTTGGGGTAAGACAGAATATTTTCCGAGGGTGCCCATTACTCTTGCACCAGCAGTGCTATTGAGGGGTTAAATAAAAAGGAGATGGAGCATTCTACAGTGGATTAGGGTCGAGAGAGAGGCAAACAGGTGAGATAGTTGGTGCTGAGTTTGCCATAGAATCATAGAATTTGCAGTGCAGAAGGAGTCCATTCAGCCCATCGAGTCTGCACCGGCTCTTGGAAAGAGCACCGTACTTAAGCCCACACCTCCACTCTATCCCCGTAACTCAGTAACCCCACCTAACCTTTTTTGGACACCAAGGGCAATTTATCATGGCCAATCCATCTAACCTGCACATCTTTGGACTGTGGGAGGAAACCGGAGCACCTGGAGGAAACCCACGCAGACACGGGGAGAATGTGCAGACTCCATACAGACAGTGACCCAAGACGGGAATCAAACCTGTGACCCTGGAGCTGTGAAACAATTGCGCTAACCACTATGCTACCGTGCTGCCCCGTATGTATTTGGAGCTTGTTACCCAAATGTGGGTAAAGTAGATTGAAGCAAAAATTAGTTCATAGCCATAATTTGGACTGCTGACTCAAGGAAGCCAATATAATTGAGTACTGATTTGCTTTCCTGACCCTCTTATCTCAAAGGAAGACAGCTAGAAATAAGCTGAATCCTCAGGCACAGATAACTGTGAATGGTCAGCAAAACCAGAAACATTTGTATATAAACTTGTTTAAAAATTCTTTCATAGGATGCGAACGTTACTGGCAAGGCCAGTCCTAATGTCCTTGAACTAAGTGTGCTAAGCCATTTGAGTGGGAGGTTAAGAGTTAACGACATTGCTGTGGATCTGGAATCATATGTAGGCCAGACCAGGTAAAGATGACAGATTTTCTTCCCTAAAGAGCATTTACGAACCAGATGAGTTCTACAGCTATTGATGATAATTGTCATGGTCACCCTTATTGGGACTAGCTTCATATTAGGCCAGCACGGTAGCATAGTGGTTAGCACAGTTGCTTCACAGCTCCAGGGTCCCAGGTTCGATTCCCAGCTTGGGTCACTGTCTGTGCGAAGTCTGCACGTTCTCCTCACATCTGCGTGGGTTTCCTCCGGGCGCTCCGGTTTCCTCCCTCGGTCCAAAAGATGTGCAGGTTAGGTGGATTGGCCATGCTAAATTGCCCTTAATGTTGAAAAAGGTTAGGTAGGGTTACTGGGTTATGGGGATGGGGTGGAGGTGTGGGCTTGGGTTGAGCGCCCTTTCCAAGGGCCGGTACAGACTCGATGGGCCGAATGGCCTCCTTCTGAACTGTAAATTCTATGATTCTATATTCCAAATATTCCAAGTATTCATTTAATATAAATTCCACCAGTTGCCGTAGTGGGATTTAAACCCATTTCCCCAGAGCATCAGCCTGGAACTCTGGATTACTATTCCAGTGACATGACCATTACTCCACCATCTCCCTTCCCATTTAAAGTGATAAGTGACCAAACTATTTTCCAGGCTGGCCATGTGCATTCATTCCTCCTCATGCTCTAATTCCTCATTCATACAAAGTTCAGGTTTACAATTTGTCACAACAACCCCATCAATCATCAGGCTACATACAGCTTCAAAAGACTCAAACCTGCAAGCAATTACACTAGAAATGAAATAATCTGTCTTCAAACTCATTACAAATGTCAAGGATAAACATATAAATCAATCTGGCAGGTTAATGTCATGATGCCATAGTGATTTCCAACACTCAATATAAAAGTGTTTTTTTATAAGCTATGTGATTGATGCGACACAATCATATCATATTTGGGCTTACCTGCTGTTTGCTGGATCAGCCAACAATTGATGACTATGTTATAGTCATACTGTGGTGAATAATAATAGTCTGCTTAAATGTTCAGCAACTACTGAAGTGCAAAGTGTGCGGAATAATGTTCTAACACTTGTCAAATCTGTATTTTAAAAATGCATACATCAGCTATCAAATACAATAGCAATTACATTTTTAATAGTTAACAGCGTACAGATTTATAGAAAGAATCTTCCAGACACGGGGGTGGATTATCTGTTACCCAACGTGGTGAGCAGCTTTCTCGATCTGGCAAAGAATGGAGCGGCGGGTGTCAATCCCGTTGCACTGCTCCAGTCCCCTGCCAGTGGCTGCAGCGAGCTACACACCCCTCGTCGGTGGCACCATGCAAAACCATGATTTGCGTGGATTCTAATATGATTAGCAGGCTGGGTGCCCGATTTCCACCCTTCCACGAAGCTCCAGCCCTCGTAGCCAGGAGTCACGTGGGTGTGATTTGATGTAAATATTTACAAGTGGGGCCCAGGTGCTATGGCCTTTGATGGGGAGCAAGGAGATAAGCAGACGTTTGAAGGCTTTTGGACTTGCAGGAGGTTGTGTGCCTGGACCTCGGGGAGTAGCGTGGAATGACCTGGTGGCATGTGCGTGGACTCGGGGTGTCCCCCTCGGAAGCGGGTACCCTGGCTGAGACCCCCATTGCTGCTATAAAATCATTTAAACCCAGCCTATAGCTGGAGATTGCAGGCAGGCTGTTGAGACTGCTGACAATCCTGCAAATTGGATTGGATTTGTTTATTGTCATGTGTACTGAGGTACAGTGAAAAGTATTTTTCTGCGTGCTGCTCAAACTGATCATTAAGTACATGGAAAGAAAAGGGAATACAAGAAAATACATAATAGGGCAACATGAGGTGTACAATGTAACTACATAAGTACCGGCATCAGATGAAGCATACAGGGGTGCAGTGTTAATGAGTTCAGTCCATAAGAGGGTCATTTAGGAGTCTGGTAACAGCGGGGAAGAAGCTGTTTTTGAGTCTCTTCGTGCGTGTTCTCAGACTTCTGTATCTCCTGCCCGATGGAAGAAGTTGGAAGAGTGAGTAAGCCGGGTGGGAGGGGTCTTTGATTATGCTGCCCGCTTTTCCCAGGCAGCGGGAGGTGTAGATGGAGTCAATGGATGGGAGGCAGTTTTGTGTGATGGACTGGGCTGTGTTCACGACTCTCTGAAGTTTCTTGCGGTCCTGGGCCGAGCAGTTGCCATACCAAGCTGTGATGCAGCCAGATAGGATGCATTCTATGGTGCATCTGTAAAAGTTGGTAAGAGTTAATGTGGACATGCCGAATTTCCTTAGTTTCCTGAGGAAGTAGAGGCACTGTTGTGCTTTCTTGGTGGTAGCGTCAACATGGGTGGACCAGTACAGATTTTTGGAGATGTGCACCCCTTGGAAATTGAAACTGCGAACCATCTCCACTGTTGATGCTGACAGGGGTGTGTACAGTACTTTTCTTCCTGAAGTCAATGACCAGCTCTTTAGTTTTGCTGGCATTGAGGGAGAGGTTGTTGTCGCTACACCACTCCACTAGGTCCCCTATCTCCCTCCTGTATTCTGACTCGTCATCATTCGAGATCCGGCCCACTATGGTTGTATCGTCAGCAAACTTGTAGATGGAGTTGGAACCAAATTTTGCCATGCAGTCGTGTGTGTACAGGGAGTAGAGTAGAGGCCTAAGTACGCAGCCTTGCAGGGCCCTGGTATTGAGGACTATTATGGAAGAGGTGTTATTGTTCATTCTTACTGATTGTGGTCTCTGGGTCAGAAAGTCGAGGATCCAGTTGCAGAGTGTGGAGCCAAATCCTAGGTTTTGGAGCTTTGATATGAGCTTGGCTGGGATTATGGTGTTGAAGGCGGAGCTGTAGTCAGTAAATGGGAGACTGATGTAGGTGTCCTTGTTGACCTGCCCCACCTCTTTCTACCCTCCCCTTACTTCAAACACCCCCCCCCCTCAAAAAGAAATCCACCTTTCCCTGGAATTCATAACCCCCCTCTCCCTCAGTCCTTCACTCGCCTTCCCCATAGCTTTCCAATCTTTTTCATTACCAGAGCTCTCCCTCCCCACTCTGAGGGTCATACCAGCATCACCACAAGGTGTTAGGCCTGGGCAGGTAGTATCAGCAGATCTTGCCCACAGACAAGGATGTTGGCGAATCATTATGAGATGAGTTCTGCTGCTCATTGTCTGAAAAGCCTGACTTCTGTCTTTAAGTTAATATACCACTGTCCCGGTGGATGATCCCTTAATATGTGCCAGCAATTCCTTCTCGAAGGCCCAAATACGTTGGGAGAGGGTGTGGAGTTGTGGGAAATGGTGAACGGTGAGGGCTCACTCACTGGCAATGCTGTGATACAAGGCAGGCCCACATTGCTGCCCGTATACCTTGCCACTTCCTGGTGAGGGTGCAACCATTTGGGGTGTTCATGTATCATGGGTGCCCCATCCCACCCGGTTGCCTCATAACACCCAGTCCCAGCCATTCCTTCACACCCATGAGACAGAGATTAGAGGAAGATCGGACTGGTGCAAAAGTGGTGAGTATTTACAATGTGTGTGCCCTTCCCCTTTACTATCTACCACACCCCTGCCAACATGTCATCTATCTCTCTACTCTTTCATGGCCTAGCTGTTACCCCAGAAGTGGAGTCAGCCAACTGTTTGTCTCACCCTCTGCCCTGTGATGCCCTTGGTGATCGTCCTCTGGAGGGCCTGGGCCTGGATGTGACCGGCTGACATTCAGGTGTCACAATTAATTAGGTATCAGCCTGTTCTTCCTGCTGCCCATGAGATATCAGGCGGGGGGGGGGGGGGGGGGGGGGGGAGGGGGGGGGGCATTCAGAAGGGCTAAGATGTTCCAGAGCCTCCCCTGCGGGAGACCCCGCAAGGGTCCCGTTACTATCTTCTCCCTCGGGGTGCTCACTGCTCGATGATTCCATGGGAGGCAGGGGAGGCCAGAGTGAGGTCCACAGGCATCACCGTTGCCTGTCGCATCCAGTCCTGGAGACCTGCCCTCATCTGAATCATGGCCTTGATGCCCTCAGCCCTGACACACTGAAATGAGGTCATGCCCCTCACCGAGTGAGCCATGTCCCTCACTGCCTCAGTCATGTCCCTCAGTGCCTGCGACATGCCCTGCTGTGATTGGCTAAGGTCAGTCAGTACCTGACCAAGGCTCTCGATCAACCTCAGCCATGACCCTTTGTGAATGAGCCAAGCTCTGAAGCGCCGCAGCAAAGTCCATCTGCACCCGGAACATGTCCGCCTATGACTGGGCTCTCCTGTCCTGCACCTCAGCCATGATAAGTGTGCCCCAAGTCTTGGACATCCTGACACATGGCTCTGACATCTTGCCTCAGGCCTTCCACTGTGGACGCCACCCTTTCAGTGTTGGCCTGGGTCCAAGCATTATCGGCAACATCTCCTGCACCAGCTGTACTTGCAGGCGCTGGGATGTTGCTGACACCCCCTCCTCTAGATTCTGGCTCTGCCTCTGCATCTGCAACAGTGATGGGATCATCGTTTCCAGAAGCTCAACATCTGTCTGTGCGACAGCTGTTCACAGGGATCGAGCAGGCGACCGTCTACTCCCTCAGGCATCCCTGTCTCCACCTGTTGTGCTACAACAGGTGAAAGCAGTGGTAAGACGTCAGTATCTTGTCTGGAGTGGTGGTCTAGGGTGTTCTGAGGGTCCGGATGGGGGCAGTGACCCGGGCAGCCGGCTTCATCTGAAGGTGACCCTGCAAGACAAAAGACATGGGGTGAGATCTTGGGATAATAACAATCTTTATTAGTGTCACAAGTAGGCTTACTTTAACACTGCAATGAAGTTACTGTGAAAATCTCCTAGTTGCCACAGTCCGGCACCTGTTCGGGTACACTGAGGGAGAATTCAGAATGTTCAATTCACCTAACAGCACGTCTTTCGGGATATGTGGGAGGAAACCGGAGCACCCGGAGGAAACCCACGCAGACACGGGGAGAATGTGCAGACCCAATGACCCAAGCTGAGAATGAAACCCAGGTCCCTGGCGCTGTGAAGCAACAGTGCTAACCACTGTGTGACCCTGCCAGATGGACTGGTCTGTGGGAGATGTGTGGCTCGCTTGCTTTGGGACATCTGCATTGCATTGAACTCTCACTTGTGTGGCTCATGCCGAACTCCATTGCAGCTACTGCCCTCTCTTCGGCCTCCCCTACGAGTTTGCATCTGAATATCTGGAATGCCCCCTCCTGTGTTCTGGCGATCCTGGCGATTATGGCTTGCTTTATCCTTGCGGCCACAGAAAGGACATAGTGAGATGCTGGGTCTCGGTCTTTTATGGGAGGTTTATCGTTTGTGGCATGTGCGTGCATGTGGCCAAAGAGGACAATACATGCAGAGGGTGGGTGGTAAGGGAGATGCGGGAATGTGGGGTGTTGTTGGCCTCTAGCGGTTTGGGGGCAGATGTGAGGAGTGAGGGACGGGAGTGACGCCAGGGCACAGAGGTGGTTACTCAATTCCAAGGAGGTTGTGCATTTTCTTCGCCATTACGTGCCTGTCCTTTTGGTAAGGTTGGCAGCACTGATAGCCTTTCCCACCTTAACCCAGGCCTAGGGTTTGAGTCTCCGCCCTATCGTGAGGAAGAGGGTGTCCCTCCCCTCCTCAATGGCGTCCAGCATTCAGTCTATCTCTGATTCCAGGAACCTGGGAGCTGGTCTTTTAGGAGCCATCCTCTTGGCTGGAATGACAGTCTGTGCGAAGTGGGGCGCTTAAAAGCTGCTTCAGCTTGTCAGGCTCTGAACGCGATTCTATACCCAGTGAACCAGACACCTGCAGGTCTGGGAATCGGGCAGGCTGCACATGGGCAACATACTGGCCCAGTAGCATCAACTGAATTTCTCCTGGCCGGTGCTCCTTGAGGGGGCGTGCAGTTCCTGCATTTCTACACTGGTGGCAGCACTTCATCTCCTGAATGTAGAATCCAGCCCTATATATTGTCATTATGGCATAGAAGGAGAACACGTTGACTCTCTGTGCAGCAATCCAGTCAGGTCCATTCAGGCCAATTCCCCTGCTCTAATCTCATAGTTTTGCAAGTTTCCTTCTCTCAAGTGCTGATGCGATTTCCTTTGAAATCTTTGATCATCTCAGAATCAGACAGTGCAGAAGACGCCCTTTGGCTCATCGAGTATGGGCTAACAGGTGAAAAACACCTGACCTGCCTACCTAATCCCATTTGCCAGCAATTAGCCTATAGCCTTGAATTTTATAACATGCTAAGTGCTCATCCAGGTACTTTTTAAAGGATGTGAGGCAACTTGCCTCTACCACCCTCCCAGGCAGTGCATTCCAGACCATCACCACCCTTTGGTTAAAAAGGTTTTTCCTCACATCCCCCTAAATCTCTTTCCCCTCACCTTGAACGTGTGTCCCCTCGTGACTGACCCTTCAACTAATAGAAACAACTGCTCCCTACGCACCCTCTCCATGCCCCTCGATTAGGTCGCCCCTCAGTCTTCTCTGCTCCAGCGAAAACAACCTGAGCCTATCCAACCACTTCCAATGCCATCTTCCACTTCCATCTCCACTTGTACGACCCTTGTGGGCAGTGAATTTCAGGTCATTAATTACCATTCATTGCATAAAAAGGGTCTTCATTTCATCCCCTTATGTCTCTTGCCAAAATTCCGTGTCCCCTCGTAATTGAGCCATCAGGTATTTTTTTAAGTTGTTCTTGGGATGGGGCATCACTGACAAAACCAGCATTTATTATCATTCCTAATTGGTCTTGTGAAAGTGGTGGTTCTTGAACCACTCCAGTCCACCTGATGTATCTGCTACCTTTGTCCTTATAGTGGCTTGCCTGCCATTTATGAAGGCCATTAAGAATGAACCATTTTGCTATGGGCCTGGAGTCATGTGTATGTCAGTCCCAGTAAGGATTTCAGATTCCATTTCCTGCAGGCCATTAGCGAATCTGATGGAATATGATGACAGTCAGTAGTTTTCCAATCTTTATTAATGAAATGAGCATTGAAAGGGGGAAGCAGCTAATGGTCATCTTGGACTATGGTGACTTTATTACTTTCCTCCAAGATGACTGACTACAACTTTTCCAATTTTCCAATCAGTTCCCTAATTTTGTGCTTTTACGCTCCCATCTGCTTTACTAACTACTCTCTGAATATGTTCGACAGCTTCAAGGATCTATGTACATGAACCCACAGGTCCCTTTGAATCTTCAGGAACTGTGCCATCAAGTATATATTGCCTCCCCCATCCCTCTGCCAAAACGCATCATCTCACAATCCTTTGTATTAAATTTCATCTGCCATTTGTTTGCCCATTCTGCCTTATTGCAGTTGGTTGGGATCATAGTTGCCACATCTTGAAATTTAGAAATTTTTCTCCACACTCCAATATTGAAGTCATCTGTATGTATCAAAAAAAGCTGTGGTCCGAGCTCTAATCTTGGGAAACAACTCGGTCCACATTCCTCCAGCCTGAGAAACAACCATTTTTCACGATTTGCCATTTTCTGTCCATAAGCCAATTTCTTTAATCCTAGCTGACACTGACCCTCCTATTCAGTGAGCCTGAATTTTATTTGGTACTTAGAATCACAGAATCCCTACAGTGTAGAAGGAGGTTATTCAGCTCATCAAGTCTGCACTGACCCTCTGAAAGAGCACTCAACCGCAGTCCACTCCACCGCCCTATCTCAATAACCCCTTAACCTAACCAACATATCTTTGGACACTAAGGGGCAATTTAGCATGGCCAATCCACCTAACCTGCACATCTTTGGACTGTGGGAGGAAATCAACATAGACATGGAGAGAATGTGCAAACTCTACAGGACGACTCACTCAAGGCTGGAATTGAATCCGGGTCCCTGTTGCTGTGAGGCAGCAGTGCTAACCACTGTGCCACAGTTTTCCCCAACACTTTCTTATAATCCAAAGACAACATCCACTGCATTTCCTTCATCAACCTTCTTTGATACTCTCACAAATAATCAACTACCCCCACCAAACATCATTTGCCTTTTGGAAATCTATGTGGTCTCTCCTTAATTAACTGACACCTCTCCAAGTGCCAGTTATTTGTTTCCTTGATAATTGTTTCCAAGATCTAACCCGCCACTGATATTAAACAGACCAGCTTGTAGTTGTGAGAAATGTCCTTACACACTTTCTTGAACAAGGTCACATTCACCACTTTTCAATCCTCTGGCATCTCTCCCATATCTAGGGAAGTTTGGAAGAGTATGGCAAAACTTCTCTACCACATTTGCTTCAGCAACCTGGGATGCAAACCACCCAGGCCAGGTTATTTATCCACTCTAAGCATTGCCGGCCATTCTAGTATATCCTGCCTATCATTTCTTTAAAATATATTGAATTGTTCTGATTTCTCAAATCTGGGGCGGGAGTCTCTGTTTTTGGGGCTAAATCCCCACGCCGTCATAAAAACTGCAGTCTTTTACGTCAGGAAATCTGTCGTCAAAAGGCCAGATTTACAGGTTTGCGGGGGGCTAGCTGGCAGCTGTCATGGAGCTCGCAACTCCAGGTGCTGATACAACCCCTCGCACTACCAGGTCAGAGGTCGCGCATGCTCACGGGGGCAGAAATAGTGCCCCGCATCGGCTGCTCGCCCGACCTGGACTGCCCGCACACATAGCCCCCAGTCCCGAATGAGGCCCCCCCTGCCCTCTGATTAGCCCTCTCTCAACCGTGGCGGGTATCACAAACTATGGGACCATGAGCGGTCCACACCATCGGGAATTTGGCCGGTCAGCGTTGGAGAATAACGGGGTCTCAGGTAATGGCCTGAGGTGTTGGATACACGGCGGAGTACGCCGCTTTTCGGGAGGCGGAAAATCGCGGAACCGGCGCCGGTTCCAATTTCGTGCGGGAAACTGGATTCTCTGCCCCATCGCCGAACGCGATTTCGGCATTGGGGTGCGGAGAATCCAGCCCCTGAAACTGCCAGATGACATGGCTTCTCACAGAGATTCAGTTGATGTGAAAGTATTTCTTACACTTTAATGGAGAAGGCGACAACAATCAAATGTCAGACACACTAATTCATTGAAAAGATAAGAACTGGAAATTTATTCATATGAGAATATTTTCTGGAATATTTGATGATCTGTGGTCGATAAGAATTACACAAAGCGAGAAAAAACAGTTTGAGGAAAAAATTAGTCCACAGCTACAATATGGTCCAGTGATTCAAGGAGGACAAGTACACGGCGCAGCCTTCCTGATTCTCCTAACCCAAGTAAGATAGCCAGGAGTAAGATATCCTGGAAGAAAGCGATTTCACTATGAAATCTGGCATTGTGCAACCCATTGTATCATCGATGGCAGAATTTTACATTATCCTCACCAGTGGGTTTTCAGGTAGAGGTGAAGGTGGAGGCTGCAAGATTGCTCAGCTGGCCTTCCCAGCAGGCTGACACATACAAACTCAGCACGGTAGCACAAGTGGATGGCACTGTGGCTTCACAGCGCCTGGGTCCCAAGTTCGATTCCCCGCTGGGTCACTGTCTGTGTGGAGTTTGCACATTCTCCCTGTGTCTGCGTGGGTTTCTTCTGGGTTCTCCGGTTTCCTCCCACAGTCCAAAGACGCACAGGGTGGATGGATTGGCCATGCTAAATTGCCCTTAGTGTCCAAAAAGGTTAGGAGGGGTTATTGGGTTATGGGGATGGGGTGGAAGTGAGGGCTTAAAGTGGGTCGGTGCAGACTCGATGGGCCGAATAGTCTCCTTGTGCACTGTATGTTCTATACACCCTCCTCTCAACAATTTTATGATGAAACAGCATACCCTCCAATTGTTTTTTAGTAATCTGTGGCCAATTCACTTAAGTGCACAGGCCCTTTAATTTTTGTTTTGCACAGTTGTACATACGAGCACTTTAAAGGGACTGACTTGCGTGGCCTGTGTGGGAACACTTGAGTTGTTGTACAACTCCACAGTAACATAACTTGGCGGGAAGATCAACAGTGAGTCTTGTTATTGATTTCAATTGACTATTTCTGAATGTACAGATGTGTCTCCCATAGAATCCCATAGAACCCCTACACTGCAGAAGGAGGCAATTCAGCCCATTGAGTCTGCACCTACCCTGTGAAAGAACACTCTTTCGAGGCCCACTCCCCTGCCCTATCCCTATAACTCGGCACATTGATCATGACAATGAGGGGCAATTTATCATGGCCAATCGACCTATCCTGCACATCTTTGGACTGTATGAGGAAACCGGAGCACCTGGAAGAAACCCACGCAGACACAGGGTGAAAGTGCAAACTCCACACAGTCAGCCAAGGCTGGAATTGAACCCGGATCCCTGGTGCTGTGAGGCAGCAGTGCTAACTACTGTACCACCATGCCGCACAGCCATTTACAGTTTATGAGTATAAAGGGGGTGGAGAGGCACAAGGTGAAGACCTTGGTTCTCACTTCAAGATTTTCATTCAGAAGGTTTGCTCCATGTCTGGGCTGCTGCAGTTTCCGTCCTCCTTGAGCTACAGCATGTCAGGGAGAAGAATAGAAGCAAAACAGAAGAGAGTGGAAGAGGACGGGGTGAGAAGGGCACTCTGCTGGAGAACATATTTATTCAGGGGCTTCAGGGAGAAATTCTCCTACCGGAACCTAGCCACTGTACGTCATTCTTCTGTTTTAAGATTGACGTTCTCACTTAAATCTGCAACCAGTTGCAGGCAGATTGCAACTTCAGAAGAGAGTGAGAACAGCTTTTCAGCAGGTATAAAAGTGAACAAGCCAATGAACTTTTTCATGTCTGGTTCTGTCGAGGATCCTTTGGCAATCTCCTCACCTTGCAGTTCATAGTTATTTAAGGAAAGTCACAGATAGTCCTCATACAAAGAAAGGGGTTAATACATTGTGTGTTATTCCTTGTGTCTGAATAAAGCTCGTAGTCTTACAGTTGAATAGATGCTCTATTGTGTGTTTTTTCTCTCTCCAGTACTTATACTATGTTACATCTGAGCTGCCTGACTGTGTCCTGCTCACCAGCTGCCGTTCCTGTGAAGAGTCCCTGATTTCCTGTTTATCTGTATTTATACATCTCCCGTGCTCCCTCTAGTGATTGCTTAGGTGTGTTGCATTTACATGGACCCCTTGTATGTACACAGATATGCAGATCACTACATACCCCCTATTTCTTTGACATATTTTCTGTACAGTGTTAAAGAAAATTGTACAAAAATGGGGCCTCACGGTAGCATGGTGGTTAGCATCAATGCTTCACAGCTCCAGGGTCCCAGGTTCGATTCCCGGCTGGGTCACTGTCTGTGTGGAGTCTGCACGTCCTCCCCGTGTGTGCGTGGGTTTCCTCCGGGTGCCCCGGTTTCCTCCCACAGTCCAAAGAGTTGCAGGTTAGGTGGATTGGCCATGCTAAATTGCCCGTAGTGTAAGGTTAATGGGGGGATTGTTGGGTTACGGGTATAAGGGTTACGTGGGTTTAGGTCGGGTGATCATTGCTCGGCACAACATCGAGGGCCGAGGGGCCTGTTCTGTGCTGTACTGTTCTATTCTATAAAACAGTTAGATTACTTATGATATGTATATCTGTACAAGTGGTGATGATATTGGTTATTATACAAAGCCAATTAATATTTATGAGTCCAATCTTAATAAAATGAGCACACCAGCTTTCAGGGCAGATGACACACTAAATTGATACCACAAGCACAGAAAAAAGTCCACGTCAGTCAACATCAGTGGTTCAACCATTCAAAAACCTTGTGATGACTTGCTGGTTACTTAAAACACAAGAACACTTGACGACATTGACAAATAAGTTACAATATCAATATCACTACGTCAACACCAGAAAAAATAACTCAACCGAACAAATTCATAAAGTTTGGACTCAACAATGTTTTTAGAACATAGAACATAGAACATAGAACACTACAGCGCAGTACGGGCCCTTCGGCCCTCGATGTTGCGCCGACCTGTGAAACCATCTGAAGCCTATCTGACCTACACTATTCCATTTTCATCCATATGTCTATCCAGTGACCACTTAAATACCCTTAAAGTTGGCGAGTCTACTACTATTGCAGGCAGGGCGTTCCACACCCCTACTACTCTCTGAGTAAAGAAACTGCCTCTGACATCAGTGTTACTGATGTTACAGTACTCTTCAAATGTTTTCATTATTACTTCTAATTTGGTGTTGTCTTAACCTTTCAAGTATTTAAAGCCGTTATATATTTCTATAGCTTCATGTCCTGCGAGGAGCAGTGCTATTTTCATTTCTTCTGAAGCTGCTTTCACATCATAAGCTATCATATATATGTTGAACTTTGTTTAAAACTTTTCCAGCTATGACTTAAATGACCAGTTGTGTTCAGCTGCAGTGGAGTTCCAACAAATTCCATAAATCAGCGAAGTCTTCCCATGTCGAATGTCCAGTATGAGTTTTCTTGCCATTTCGATCTTTCTTCGTCTGCATCTTGTGTAATCTTACAGTAAGCATTCTGAAGTATCCTGGTACCATGTGTTATTCCTTGTGTCTGAATAAAGCTCGTAGTCATACAGTTGCAGTAGATGCTTTATTGTGAGTTTGTTCTCTCTCCGGCACTTATACTATGTTACATCTGCGCTGCCTGTCTGTGTCCTGCTCACCAGCTGCCATTCCTGTGAAGAGTCCCTGACTTCCTGTTTGCTGTACTTGTACATCTCCCGTGCACCCTCTAGTGCTTGCTTAGTTGTATTGCATGTACATTGACCCCTTGTGTATATATACAGATATGCAGATCACTACACATTGGATTCTATCTTTTCAGAGTGAAGAAGTTGGGAATGCCATGACTTCACCAGGAGAGTGGCTTCCCCATAGTGCAGGATGCCATTGACTGCACAACATGATGCTTTGGGCTGCATGCAAATTCAAAGTTGTATCACAACCACAAAAGCTTCCATTTCCTCAATGTCTGGCTGGTTCCAGCCATGCTCAGCATATCATCCTGGTCATGATGCCTTTATTCTGTGCCAGTATGCAGTGACATCTGTTTTTGAGCTACTGTGAGAGACCAGAGTAATAAAAATAATGTTTATTAGTGTCGCAAGTAGGCTTACATTAACGCTGCAAAGAGGTTACAGTGAAAATCCCCTAGTCACCACATTCTGGCGCCTGTTTGGGTACACTGCGGGAAAAAATTGCGCTTCAGCATCGCTCCTAGTGCCAGCGGGAAACAGTCCAGATTCTCCGCAGGCGGATGCACTTCGACACAAAATGGGAGAATTGTGCCTTAGGGCCGGGATTCACAAATCTCAGTTTTCCCTGCAATCTCTGCCAGCAAGAACCAACTCTATTCACTGCAGCAGGAACAGAGATTCCCACCGGCATGAACGGATAGGGAATTCCGGCCTATATCTTTCTGAAGGTAAGGGGACCACTTTACACAGTGCTTCAGGTGCTATCTAACCAAGCTTTTATACCATTGAAGCAAGACTTCACTACTCCTGTACTTAAATCCTCTTGTGATAAAGGTTAACATTCCATTAGCCTCCCTAATTGATGGCTGCATCTGACAATTAACTTTCAGTGATTTATTAACGAAGACACTCAAGTTCCTTTGTACATCTGTGCTTTCCCTTAGCATTTAAGAAATACTCCGCACATCTGTTCCTTCTACCAAAGTGCATAACCTCACATTTTCCCACATTATATTCCATCTGCCAAGTTCTTGACCACTTACTAAATCTGTTTAAATCCTCTTGAAGCCACTTTGCATCTTAGCACACATTCCCACCTGGCTTTGTGTCATCTGTGAACTTGGAAATATTGGGCTGGGTTTTTCAACATGGGACTATGTCCCCACGCCGGCATAAAAATCGTGGAGTTTTACTCCAGAAACAAGTTGAGCTAATTCAATGCTCTGCAGGGGGCTAGCAGGGACATGGAGTAAATCTCTCAGTTTTAGCTGCGGATACGGGCCCCTGCACTTCCAGTTTGGAGTCCACGTATGCGCACAGCAACATCCTCCAGCGGCCGCGCCAAGCTCCATAGCGGACTCGGACCGCGGAGCTGGACGGAGAAATTATACCCCCGATTGGCCGCGTGGCCCACACCCCAGCCGCCTATAAGGCTCTCCCCCCCCGGTGTCCAATCCCCCCGGACCAGTGCAGCCGCGGACTGTATCCGCAGCCATCACGCCAGCATCCTGACCAGCAATATGCGGTTAGTTCCACGCCGTCGGGGACTCAGCCGGTCGGGAGCAGAAGTTTGCTGGGCCTCTGTCAATGGGCCTCCAGCCGCGCTGCGCATTCCGCGATCACGCCAATGTTCGGGTACCGAATCGGCGGTGGGCCTGATTACGGCGTGAGAGTGGATTCTCCGCCCCGCGCCAGCCGCGATTTCGGCACGGGGTGGCGGAGACTCCAGCCCACTATCTGCGGGTTTCTCTGTCAGTGGGATCCTGAGCTTTGCTGGCAACTCACCCATGCCCACAGGTTTCCCTGTGTCATGGGATGACCACAATGGGAAACACCATTGACCAGCTGCCGGATCGGAGGATTCGCTGCCGGCGGGGGCCCACCGAGCCAGAAAAAGGGGCTGGCAGGATGGAGAATCCTGCCCACTTGTTCCCCACATCCAAATCATTGATCTGTACTGTGAACAGCTGGGGCTCAAATACTGATCCTTGCAGCAGGGAACATCTGGCCCATTTACTTTAATTTTGTTTAATGTCGATATGATTCTGATTCACAACCTATGTACACATGGGCAGCATAAATATACCAAATGCTAATTTGTACATTCTTCCTGTACCTGAGTGAGTTTCCTCCAGGTGCTATAGTTTCCTCCTACAGTCGAACGATGTACGGTTTAGGTGGATTGCCCATGCTAAATTGCCTGTAGTGTCTAACGGTTAGGTGGGATTATGAGGTTTGAGGGATAGGGTGGGCGAGTTTGCCTAGGTTGATGTGGGGCGAATGGCCTCCTTCTGCACTGTAGGGATTCTACGACTCAAACCATTGGGATGCTTTACAATGCTTCCAGTGCCTGGACTGCTTTGGATTCTCCAGAGCCTGTGCCACTATCTATCATGGTTTGTTACATTCTGCAAAACCATCGTGAGGGTAAAGCCCTTGCCACTGTGACCTCAGTCATGGCCATTCAATGATGGCAAGCACCCTTCTCCATCGAGGTTAGAATATGCAGCTGTACCTGTCGTACACAAATGAGTTGCTGCTGGCAGTGCTTGTGCGCCATCTTATTTTGCAAAAGTGAGGGATTATGCAATGTTTTTGGATGATACACTTAGTTGAATAGCTGTGTGTGCAAGCTGTGAGATGACGTATGTGGATTGTGCCAGTGTGAAATGAGGATGAAGTGGTAATGAAAGTGTATGAGACATGGTTGATAGAGATTGCAGGAACGTGTGCAGTCTCAGTTGGGAAACTGAGCAGTGTATGAGGCTAGTGGTTCAGTTCTGAGAATATTACATTTGAAGATGCATTTACTGCCCTTGAGCACTTCTATGAAGTCATTGAACATCTTGTGGCATTGTATCCAGCTTCTTGGAACTGTACTGTTGGCACTGATTGTGACTGCTATGCATTGCCACTGGCTTTGCATTGTCTCTTGTTACACACAGGGGAGAGATGGTAAGATGCTTCCTCCTTTTTCTCCACCTCCAAACCAAACCACAACAATATGTGTATTTAACTGCTTGAGTCCTGTTTCTCAAGAAAAGACACAAAACTGTATTTTTTATAAGCTTAAAAAAAAACCAATCAATGTTAATTTCTCAATAGCTGAATGTAATCACAACGGCACCCATTCACACAATACACACACACACACACACACTCAAGAAAAGGAGTTTATAAAAGAGGTAACATGTACTGAGGGTTTTAGAAAAATATTTAAAAATCATCACTATTACCTTTGAATCTTTCAAGAAGGAAGCCGAAAATTTGTAGGCCTGATGTTTTTCATTTGATTCGCTGAGGATTTTGAGTTTGGAAGTTTCTGGCAAAAAATTCAAAGTCGCTTACTCCTTGCAACAGTTGGTTTCCAGCTTTGCTCCAGTCAAAGGTGTCGTCGAGCCTCTGTAAAGATCAGACTTTGTTCTGCAATCTATAGCTAAAAGGTTGGCCCCACTTCTCTGACTGTTAGTGGATTCAAGAAAGAGTCCTCTTCTTTGCTGTGTGGGTGGGGCCAAATGGCCTACTTCTGCTCCTATTTTGTATGTCCGTATTTTCGTATCTCTTCTCACTGTGATCTCCTTTGTTTCACAGATTGACTGATAAGACAATAGGTCATAGGGGCGAAGTAGGCTATCAAGTCTGTTCCACTATTCAATAAGATCATAGCTGATCTGATAATCTTCAACTCCACTTTCTCGCCTTAGCCACATAACCCTCGTTTCCATTCAAGATAAGACCATAAGACCATAAGATTGACCTCCAGCTGCTCTCTTTAATAAAGTTTTCTTCTCACAATTTTTTTATTGGTCACTATAGTAGTGGCGTTCCCATTGTCCACACAAATGGTACCTGATGACATGAGCATTGACAGACAATGGGGTATGAATCACAGCCATTTGCATTTCCTTGTGATAGAATGGGTTTTCTATGGAATTTCACACAATGGGGTCATTGTTCATCCATTTCTGTTGACATTTGGATAATAGCAGCTTCTAAGTCCACAGGAGAGACCAGTTGCATTTTCCATGCCTTCTCAAGGGAATCTTCCAAAAGGTCAATTACATTTTAATGTCCAGACCAGACAAGGAGGATGCTTCTAGCCTTGGGCAGTTTCATGTATATTAACAGACAAGGAGGGAGGTGACCTGACCCTCTTGGTTCCATCTTGTTTTAGTGCAGATTGCCCAGATTGCCCATTCCCCATGTTGTTTTAAAGAAAATGAAGTTATAGGGCTGGATTCTCCGTCGGCGGGATGCTCCGTTTTGCCGGCAGCCCGGGGGTTTCCCGATGGAGTGGGGCTACCCCACAATGGGAAACCCCATTGACCAGTCGGCGAAATGTAGCATCCCTCCGGCATGCTGAACAGAAATCTGGCTCAGCCGGAACGAGAATCCAGCCTAGTATTCCAAACGTGGCCTCACCAATGTTCTATATAACTGTAACATAATTTGCAAGCATTTATACTCGATACCCCGTCTTATGAAGACAAACATGCTATATGTTTTCTTTACCACCATTTCCACCTGCACTGCCACTTTCAAGGATCTATGGACCTGCACACCCAGATCTCTCTGTGTGTTCTGATGGTTCTATCATTTATTTTATAGCTCCCACTTGAATTGAATCTACCAAAATGCATCACCTCGCATTTGTCCGGGTTAAAGTCCACCTGCCATTTCGCTGCCCAATTTTGCAGCCTATCTATGTCCTGTTGTATTCTCTGACAATCTTTATCACTATCCGCAACTCCTGCATCTTAGTGTCAACACTGTCTGTTGGCTTCCTCGTTCCCAATGGGAACTCTCCCACAATTCACCACCTACAGCAAGGCCTTCAATGCAAAATCAGAGACGCCTGAAGCCTGCTGTCTGCCATTCTTACACCTTTCTCAGGTCAAATGAACTCTTTCAGCACCTGTTCCTGTCTTTGAGAGCTACAAGTTGGCCTTAAATAGTTCAGGCTAACCTGAACTCCTGGAAGTCTCTCAGTCTGGCAAAATGCTGCTATTAAGTAAATAAGCAGGTAGCCTGAAGTTTGCATGCTGCTCACATCAGATTGAGTGGGGGCATAGGATAACTGATCTCCGCAAACCCTGCAATCATTTTTGGGGTGACCCTGTTTTGTCCAAGGTATTTGTGATGCTGATTTCCTTTGTACCTGGAATATTGCAATCTGATCCATAATTGTTAGATTTGACATCCATCAGTAATACTGATCAGCATTCAATGACACGGGTATTATGATGGGGGTTGTGGCGATCCAAAGTGACTGCTAAAAGTTAATTATTTCTTCACAGAGTTGAAGGATTATATCCCGGATCAGGGTATATTCTTTGTTTTCTATGGTGTAAATGAATTGGGAAAACATTGATAGGCAATCACAGAAAGAGTGGTAACACGGTGGCACAGTAGTTCGCCCTGCAGCTTCACAGCACCAGGGACATGGGTTTGATATCGACCTTGGGTGACTGTCTGAACGGAGTTTGCATGTTCTCCCCGTGTCTGCGTGGGTTTCCTCTGGGTGCTCCCGTTTACTTCCACAGTCCAAAGATGTGCAGGTTAGGTGGATTGACCACGCTAAATTGACCCTTAGTGTCCAAAGGTCAGGTGGGGTTATGGGGATAGGGTGTGGGTGGGGCCGAGGTAGGGTGCTCTTTCAGAGGGTCGGCGCAGACTTGATGGGCCAAATGGCCTTCTTTCCCACTGTAGGTATCCCATGATTCTATGATAGATGGAAACAAATTTGTCTAGAAAAAATTTTTTACTGGCCCATCCTACCCACACACATTTTGTGATCCACAGGCTGGATTCTCTGATTCTGGGGCTATGTCCCCACGTTGGCGTGAGAACGGTGGCGTTTTATGCCAGAAAAACTGGCGCAAAACGGCCACTGATTCACCATTTTGCTGGGGGCTAGCAGGACGGCAGTGTAGAGCACCCAGCTCTAGCTGCCGATACACCCTGGAGAATTACCGGGTCCGTGGCCGCACATGCATTTATGTTCTTTTTAATTCTTTTGTTTTATGGGATTTGGACATCACTGGTTAGGCGTTCATTCAATCTCCATCCCTAATTGCCCTTGAGAAGGTGGTGATGAGCTACCTTCTTGAACTGCTGCAATCCCTGAGGTGTAGGTACACCCACAGTGCTGTAAGGGAGGGATTTGGCCCAGAGGCAGGAAAGGAATGGTAAGTCGTTTCCAAGTCAGGATGGTGGGTGATTAGGAGGGGAATTTCCAGGTGGTGGTGGTCCCATGTGTATGTTCACCTGGCCATGTTAGATATTTACAGTTATGGGTTTAGAATGTGCTGCAGAAGAATCTAGGGTGAGTTCCTGCAGTGCATCTTGTTGGGGGACACATGGCTGCCATTGTTCACTGGTGATGGAGGGAGTGAATATTTTGGAAGGGATGCCAATTAGGCAAGCTGCTTTGCCCTGGATTATGGTGCGCTTCTTTACCATTGTTGGAGCTGCATTCATCCAGGTAAGTGGAGGCTTTTCAATCACACTCCTGATTTGTACCTTGTAGATCAAAGACAGGCTTTGGGGAGTCAGGAGGTGGGTTACCCGCCACAGAATTCCTAGCCTCTGACCTGGGGCAGGATTCCCCATTTGGGAGTTTGTTCTCTCGCCGGAGCTGAATTGCACCTGATTTGCAATCCCACTGGGAGCACAAATCGGGAAGAGATTCCCAATCTTTCGGCATGCAAATTTATGCATGGTGAGTATGTGAGAGATTCATGAGGGAATCCCGCCATCGGTCCGCTATTTTGAGCAGGCGGCCTGATCGCGAGATCCGGTGCTGACCATCCTGCCCCTGTGTCGCAATTCAGCCCCACCACCCCCTGCGGGGATATCCAGCCCCCCCCCCCCCCCCCCCCACTCCTGGATTTTCTGGGTCCTCCCCTTACCCCCAGTGACCCAACCCCCTCACCGCCCACAGAGACCCCCAAAATAAAAAGACCCCCCCCCAGAGACTCCCGAAATAAGGAAGCCCCTACAGAGACCCGCTAAATAAGGAGACCCCCAACATACTGCCCAGAAAGAGACCCCTGCCGGAAAGCCCGCCAGAAAAGAGACCTTTGTCAGGAATCCCCCCAGTACAGAGACCCCTGTCTGGAAGCTAGAGAGCAGTCCGGACAGAGGGAATGAAAAATATCACTGCTTTAACACTCACCTGGACTGCCGGTAAGGTGGCGTGTGACCAATCCACTTACCTACACATATTTGGGTTGTGGGGCTGAAACCCATGCAGACACAGGGAAAATGTGCAAACTCCACACAGGCAGTGACCTGGGGCCGGGATCGAACCCAGGTCCTCAGCACTGTAGCAACAGTGCTAACCATTGCACCACTCTGCCGCCCCTGTCTAGTTCAGTTTCCAGTCAGTGGGAACCCCCAAGATGTTGATAGTGCGGATTCAGTGATAGTAGTGCGGACTCAGTGATAGTAATGCCATTGAATGTCAAAGCGATGATTATATTCTCTCTTGTTGGAAATGGTCACATGTGAGGTGCAAATGCTTCTTGCCACTTGTCAGCCCAAGCCTGGATATTATCCAGGTCTTGCTGCATTTGGACATGGACTGCTTCAGAAGCTGAGGAGTCTCGAATGGTGCTGAACATTGTGCAGTCATCGGCAAACATCCCTACTTCTGACCTTATGATGGAACGGAGGTCATTGATGAAGCAGCTGAAGATGGTGGGCCTAGGATGTAATCGACTCTCTTTGTTATCTCATCAGGGCGGCATGGTGGTTAGCATCGCTGCCTCACATGCCTGGGTCCTGGGTTAAATTCTGGCCTTGGGTCACTGTCTATGCGGAGTCTGCACATTCCCCGTGTATCTGCGTGGGTTTCCTCCAGTTGACCTGGTTTCCTCCCACAGTCCAAAGGTGCGCAGGTTAGGAGGATTGGCCAAGCCAAATTGCTCCTGTGTTAGGTGGGCTTACTGGGATAGGCAGGGGAGTGGGTCCAGGTATGGTGTTCTTTTGGCGGGTTGGTGGAGACTTGATGGGCCGAATGGCCTCCTTCTGCGCTGTGCAGAATCTATGGAGAAAGTTCAAGTCGGCTAATTAAGCACAATTTGCCCTTAACAAATCTATGCTGGCTTTCCTTAGTTAACCCACATTTCCCCAAGTGAATATAAATTTTGTCCTGACCCATTAGGCTGGATTCTCGGCCATATTGGGAACTCCGCTATTCGTGCGGCCGACAGAGAATCAGGCATTGGGCAGAAAACAGGCACCAATCCTATTCTGATGCTCCGGGGCCCCACTGGTGTCAGGATCGAGGTTTGCACCACATGCTAGCGGGAAGATGCAAATGAATCATTAAGCCGAATTTGCATCCAATTAACAGGCCGGTCACTATATTTTCTCGGCCCTCGTGACTCTCCGGTCCTCTGGGCTAGGAATCAGGTGGGTGAGAATTGGTGCAGGTCTTGACAAGCGTGGACTTGATGCAGTGGACCCCACAGTGGGCCAAGGTGGTAACGCTTTAAGGGAGATGCCCCCAAAGTCTATCAGAAGGTGTGCTCCCTCCCACAGTGCACCCAGAATTGATTCACTCTAATCACCAATGACAGGTGCACATCTGTCCGAAGCTTTCACTGTCCACTTTCAAGGACACTTACTTAGCTTCACCACCTTGAAGTGGGGTAATTAAAATAATTCAACATTGATTATTGATAGCTTGAAGTAGGCACAAGTAGTTATCCCCTTTCTCAGCATGATGATGTGGGAAAGTAACAGCCACACACTTTTAATGACCTTCATGGATAAGGAAAAGTGTGATAAGAAGCTCAGACCTGAGCTGTCCTCTCAATCAGACAATGGGAACGGCTGCAACCTGGACAATTCTGCTCATTTAGTGAAATATGCTAACCAAAGTATATAAACACTGTATGTTACACAGCCTTTGTATCAGGGTGACACCGTGTAGGAGCAGGTTGTACCTCCCAAGCATTCTTGTGAATAAAAGCCTCTGTTACCGCAACTTATTATCTTGAGTGATTTCAATCTTTTACCGCAACTTCTTCCCCCTTGTCCTATCTTACCATTCAGGAATGGAAGTGTTACAACTTGACTCACACGGGACTAAAAGGGTGGGAACGATTGTATTCCCTGTGTCCCTTGTGGAATACGGGTTAAGGGAACGGGGGGAGCTCAATTAACATTGTATATAAGGTCAGCCAGTTCGAGACCGGCTGTCTAAGACCCGGTTGGGTATCACCAGGAGCAGTGTTCCTTAAACCTTGTAAATAAACCTTTGTTTATTTTGTTCCAACTCGGTATGGACTCCCCGTTTCTTCATGAAAGGAAGCTCAAGCATTTCATGCACCCATTGCCACCTTACCTTGAATGGCTATGAGACTCTGGCAAAGCACCAACTATGCCAGAGTGAATGAGATCTGAACCTTTCCCAGTAGTGCACACTGTTGCTCCTGATGGTTTCAACCACTTCAATCCATACCACTTTCCTAATGGAAGGTGGTTTTCTGCCACCCTCCAAGAAGAGGATCTCCCTCCTCCCCATCATGACCTCCAGAAGGACCTCCAGGGCAGTGTTGCGAAGCAAAGAGCCACCCTGCCCTGAATGCCAGTCCTTTGACTTTTGGGATCATTGACACTTGCATTTGTGAATGAAAGGACAGCCGTAGTAATGGCTATCCTGGTTTGTTGACATCAGGCCCGCATTTGATCAACTCACCTTGATTCTTTCACCCGTGCTAATTGACCAATTAACAGTCAAAAACCTCCTTTCTGAAAATTGACCATTCCACTCTCCACCTCTCTGGTGAGGTCAGGACCCAGAAATGGTCCCAATGGTGATTGCACGTCCCCAGGAAAGAAAATAATTTGCTTAGACACGAGCAAGCACATGCGATCTGCCTTAGCTGTTTTGCCTCCCAGTTTTTCTCAGTGAGGAAAATGTGTGACTTAGCTATGTCTCCCCATTTTAGTGGCTAATCTCAGAACAAAGAAATAGTTCCATCTCTGCTGATGAATACATATTTGTCAGAAAACCAATGGTGTAGAATACTGGGCCAGGTAGCAAGAAGATCATTTTTTGATTTGTTTCCTCAAACATCCAAGATGAGTCTGGTGTTCGGAGATAGATCATCAAAGTGATGCCCGTTTGCGTTTCATCTAATTACACCATATAATTGTGTAAACTCTTTTTGAACAGAAGTGTGTGCAGTGCTTAAGTGATTGTTAGGTTTACTGCTAGCTTGGGTTTCCATAATTGTGAAACAGATGAAAAACATTTTTTTTTGTTTTCTAATATTGTTTTCTAATATTGGCCCCTAATATTATTGCGTAAAAGTCCATGTATAAAAGAAAGAAAGAAAGAAATCACTTATTGTCACGAGTAGGCTTCAATGAAGTTACTGTGAAAAGCCCCTAGTCGCCACATTCCGGCGCCTGTTCGGGGAGGCTGGTACGGGAATTGAACCGTGCCGCGGGCCTGCCTTGGTCTGCTTTAAAAAACAGCGATTTAGCCCAGTGTGCTAAACCAGCGCCGTAAACTGACGCGCTTGGTGTTTTCTTTGTTTAATCAAGCTCCATTTGTAAGTGAGGCACGGTGGCACAGTGGTTAGCGCTACTCCTTCACAGCTCCAGGGTGCCAAGTTCAATTCCGGCCTCGGGTGACTGTCTGTGTGGAGTTTGCATATTCTCCCCATGTCTGAGTGGGTTTCCTCCAGGTGCTCCGGTTTCCTCCCACAGTCCAAAGATGTGCAGGTTAGGTGGATTGGTTATGCTAAATTGCCCTTAGTGTCCAAAAAGGTTTGGAAGGGTTATTGGGTTATGGGTGGAAGTGAGGGCTTAAGTGGGTCGGTGCAGACCTGATGGGCCGAAAGGCCTCCTTCTGCACTGTATGTTCTATGTTCTATGAAACCCGAGCACCTGGAGGAAACCCACCCAGACACGGGGAGAACATGAAATGAAAATTGAAATGAAATGAAATGAAAATCGCTTATTGTCACAAGTAGGCTTCAAATGAAGTTACTGTGAAAAGCCCCTCGTCACCACATTGACCCTTAGTGTTTAAAAAATTGCCCCTTAGTGTCTAAAAGATTAGGTGGGTTTGTGGGTTACGGGTGGAGACGTGTGCTTAAGTAGGATGGGCTTAAGTAGGGTGGTCTCGATGGGCCAAATGGCCTCCTTCTGCACTGCAAATTCTATGATAAGAGTTACAAAAGATGCAGGTACTTATTGTTGGTGCTTTACCTCCTCAAGCAAGCTTGGTTGTGTAGCAAGATATAATAAAGTTCCTGAAAGCGTGGACTGTGTATTTCCTTTGTGGGATGCTACGCTTTAATATCTTGACTTTTATCCTTCTTTCACTAGATAAATGACTAATTATACCTGGAATCAAAATTGAATTATATGTACAATGCACTTTCTATTTGCTGTTCGTGATTTCCCCATTTATTTGGATTTTCCTTTTGATAAGGTTAAAAGGACGATTCTTTAATCAGACTAAAATTGACGGAATAAAATAAAAAATACCCACAACTACCCACTTTATGTAACGTGATTAACATCATTGCGTAAAAATACCTCAGGAAAAGATTTATGCATCTACTAACTAAAAATGCTGCATATAAAATTTACTGACTTTTCAGCTGGCTCCACCTACCGAAGAGCTACTAGGCTCTTGATCTGAATACATTATTTTAATAGAATCTTGTATTGTGACAAGATGAATAAAAGTAAAATCAGCTGCTGCTTTAAAAGTTACATTAATTGAAGAAAGGGTCAATGTTATCTCAGCCTGCCCTGGTTCTTTGCTGTTTGTAGAGTGCTGATATACAACTCTTTTCTCCAGCTTCTTCTCATTGAATAATTTCGCTTTTAATACATTCACCTATTAAGCCTTTAAATGTAATGATATAACAGTGGAGTACTAATTTCTTCCACGTGAAAGCTGATTTTAATCTCCACCTTTGAGACTGCCTTTAACTAATTGAATATTCCATTTGTCAAATCAACCTCATTTGTGGAAAATCGCAGCATTCATGGAGAGTCTCACATCATACATGTAGCAATAGCATTTTCACATCATATTTGTTCCTAGTATTAGTACTGCAGGAGGTGATTCACTTGTGCGTTGTGAAGTTGGACTTTCTTGTGGGATATGAATCATTGGTTTGAGATCTAGTGCAGCATTTATTCATGAGGAAATGTCACTCCTGAAAGTGTCTAAAACCACATCACAGTTACTGGTCATGAATCAGTATTTATCCACAACTTGTGACCCTTCTTCAGAATTGATCATCCGGACTCGAAACGTTAACTCTGTTTCTCGCCACAGTTGCTGCCAGACCTGCTGAGTTTTTCTGCCATCTTCAGCTTTTATTTTACCTGCAGTATTTTACTTTTATTTACAGGAGAAAGAACCCGATGTAACTATGAATGTTATTGATATGTCATCCTTTCCGATCAGTCACAAGGTCAATACAGGCTCCATGAAGCACCTCAGCAATTAAACTTCGCCTCATGCCTTTTTGTCACAATAAAATTACCTGTGCCAACAGATTCAGTCATTGTTGACCATCCATTAAACACATATTTAAGTTAGTTAGCTCTAGACCAAACTTCATTCAGAATATATTTCACATTTGAATGTATAAATAATGTGTATATATACCCCTCTTATTGCTTACTGCAACAATCATGATAGGAGGATATGGTCTATGTCAGAATTCTAGACATACAATAAACCTCAGGCAACATACGCAATAACATTTCCTTTCTATTATAATAACCTTTATTGTCACAAGTAGGATTACATTAACACTGCAATAAAGTTACTGTGAAAAGCCCCTAGTCGCCATATTCCGGCGCCTGTTCGAGTACACTGAGGGAGAATTCAGAATGTCCGAATTACCTAACAGCATGTCTTTCGGGACATGTGGGAGGAAACCGGGGCACCCGGAGGAAACTCACGCAGACACGGGGAGAACATGCAGATTTCGCACAGACAATGACCAAAGCCGGGAATCGAAACTGGGGCCCTGGTGCTGTGAAGTAACAGTGCTAACCACTATGCTGCTGTGCCTCCCACACAGTCACGTTACTCTGCCGTGTTCCTGAATCAAATATAATACAGTTTAAGCTACCCTTCACCCTAGCTGTGGACCATCCTCAGATGTAAGGGTGGACAGTTAGCCTATTTTTGCTGCAATTGATCTGCTCAACCACATCCTCCCCTCTCCTCCAACTTTGTGTCCTAGCCCTCAATGAAACCATTGATTGTTCTCACTCTGGCCATGCCCCCAGTATAGCCTTCACCTCTTCTGTCTCTTGTGTGAAAGGGATGTAGAAAGGATATGGTGAGCAACTGGTATCACCATTCACTATCAGATCTGACTGAACCACCTAAAATACTATTGGATCCTGCTCTCACCTTCAAAAACTGTTCACTGCTCCAGGAAAGATAATCCCCAGCTTCTCTTCTCCAAACAGACTTTGTAAACTGCTCTCCCTTCTTATTGATCCTCAATTAAACAAAAAAATGTGAGGAGATCACTGACATTGGTATCATTAAGATCAGGACCATCTGATCAGTTGCCTGTGTCCCTCCTTTCATTAGCCCCACAGGTCAAACTTGTCCATGAAACTCTTCATCCGCTTCTTTGACTCCTGATGCACGATCAATTGCACAAAGACTCAGATTGGGTACAACTGTGGCTTTATTACAGTCAGATGCGTGGCCTCCTGCTGCAGCTGGCGAAATGGCAGATCAATGGAGGACACGCATACTTATACAGCTCTTAGTGGGTGGAGCCAGCCGGCAGGGGCTACCGGTGAACCTGTAGTACAGGTCCTACCTTACATCCCCTAATACAGGTGTACACAGTGGTTCACCACAACTCCTTTCCCACTACACTGTTGCCACCCAACCTCCCCTCCTGGTCCCATGTTGGCCAATATCATAAACGGTACTCTCTCTTCAGGTGTTGTCCCTCCCACCTTTAAATCTGCCGCTGTAACCCCTCTCATATATGAAGGAGTGGCCTCCTTCAATGTGCCATCCCCAATGCAACATGGCGCAGGGCCAGAGGGGACGGATCTCAAACAATGCTGAGTCAGAGTACAGGAGGGAGATGGAGAACTTAGTGGCATGGTGCAACGACAACAATCTCTCCCTCAATGTCAGCAAAACAAAGGAGCCAGTCATCGACTTCAGGAGGCGAAATGCCATCCAAGCTTCTGTCTGTATCAATGTGCCGAGGTGGGACTTCCGGTTACGGAGATGCGGAGCTAAGCCGCACGTTCGGTGTCTCCTGCTTTTTTCGGTCTTTTGGGCTCTTTTAAGGGCTCGTAGCGGCCCTGGCTGGACTTTTCCCGGTGGGGGAACACATTCGCTGCGATCATCTGCCGGTGAATGGACTGGACTAGGAGCGGAGTGGTCAAAAAATCGGCTTTGGAGCAGAGAAAGGTGCGAGGCAGGAAAAACAAGATGGCGGCGGGCAGGGAACTGGCAGCGTAGCAGCAGTGGGCGCAGGAGCAGCAAGAGCTGCTTCAGCGTTGTTTCAAAGAGCTGAAAGCTGAGCTCCTGGAACCGCTTAAGGCCTCATTGGACAAGCTTATGGCGACTCAAACGGCTCAGGGCGCAGAGATCCGCGCGATACGGCAAAAGGCCTCGGAGAACGAGGATGAAATCCTAGGCCTGGCAGTGAAGGTGGAGTCGCACGGGGCGCTTCACAAGAAATGGCAAGCGAGGATGGAGGAGATGGAGAACCGCTGCTGCCGGAAGAACTTGCAGATCCTGGGCCTCACGGAGGGGCTGGAAGGTTCGGACTTGGGAGCCTATGTGGCCTTGATGCTGAACTCGTTAATGGGCGCGGGGTCCTTTCAAGGGCCCTTGGAGCTGGAGGGTGCCCATTGAGTGCTGCTGAGGAAGCACAGGCTGAACGAGCCGCCTGGGGCGGTGCTGGTCTGTTTTCACCGCTTCGTTGACCGTGAGTGTGTGCTAAGATGGGCGAAGAAGGAGAGGAGCAGCAGGTGGGAGAATGCAGAGATCCGGATTTATCAGGACTGGAGTGCGGAGGTGGTGAAGAGAAGGGCTGGTTTTAATCGGACGAAGGCAGTGCTTCACAAGAAGGGGGTGAAGTTCGGCCTGCTACAGCCAGCATGCCTCTGGGTCACTTATAAAAGATCGCCAGCTCTACTTTGACTCTCCGGAGGAGGCCTGGGCCTTCGTCCAGTCAGAGAAGCTGGACTCGAACTGAGGACTGGGGCCTCTTTAAGTATTTATTTTGGTGTTTTTTCCTGTTTTTTACTGGTGGAGGGCTGGGGAGCTGTTTTGCGGCCCCTTTGGGTCACGCGCCCTTCTTTTTCCCGCGTGTTGGGCCGGGGGGGGCGGGGTTTGGGATGGAAACGCGGGCTTCTTTCCCACACTGGAGGTGGAGTGGGATGGGCCGGCACCGGACGGGGGGAGTGGCAGTTGTGTTGCACCGGGGGGTCGTTGGGGTGGCAGGAGCTGCCGGAGTCAGCAGGAGTCGGCTGACTTACGGAAGTACGATGGAAGGGTTTACGCAGCTGTGGGGGGGGGGGGGGGGGGGGGGGGGGGGGGGATGGGGGGAGATACCGGGTTGCTGCTGGTAGGACCGATGGGGAACTGCTGATGATGGGGGGATGGGGGGGATTTGGGGGGTGGGGGGGTCTGCCACCATGGAGAACGGGCCTGGGGGGTTCTGCGGACACGTGGTGAGCAGAGGGAGAGCTATGGCTGACCGGCGCAGAGGGAGGAGGAAGACCCCCCCCCCGATTCGGCTGGTCACATGGCATGTGAGGGGGCTAAATGGACCGGTGAAGCAGGCCCGGGTGATGGCGCACTTGAAGAGGCTGGGGGCGGACGTGACTATGCTCCAGGAGACGCACCTTAAGGTGGCAGATCAGGTGAGGCTGAGAAGAGGGTGGGTTGGACAAATATTCCATTCGGGGCTAGATGCGAGGAACTGGAGGGGGTGGCGATTTTGGTTGGAAAGAGCTTGTCGTTTGTGGCGTCGAGTGTGGTGGCAGATAGCTGTGGCAGATACGTTATGGTGAGTGGTAGACTTCAAGGGGATCGGGTGGTACTGGTCAATGTGTACGTCCCCAACTGGGACGATGCAGGCTTCATGCGGCGTATGCTGAGCCGGATTCCAGACCTGGAGACGGGGTCTTGATATTGTGAGGAGATTTTAATACTGTGCAGGACCCGGCTCTGGATCGTTCGAGGTCTCAACGTGACGCAAAGCTGTTGGCCAAGACACTGTCCAGGAGGGTGGAGGATGTGGTTCCGCAGGTCATCCACGAGGACTAAACGGGGTTTGTGAAGGGGAGGCAGCTGAATGTCAACGTGCGGCGGCTTCTTAATGTTATAATGATGTCGGCGTCGGACGGGGAGGCGGAAATAGTGGCATTGATGGATGCGGAGAAAACTTTTGATCGGGTGGAGTGGAGTTACCTGTGGGAGGTGTTGAGGAGATTTGGGTTTGGTGAGGGGTTCATTAGTTGGGTGAGGCTACTGTACAGTGCTCCGGTGACGAGCGTGGTGACGAGTGGGAGGAGGTTGGAGGACTTTCGGCTGTCCCAGGGGACGAGGCAGGGGTGCCCCTTGAATCCCCTGCTTTTCGCGCTAGCGATTGAACCCCTGGCCATGGAACTGAGGGAATCGAGGATCGAGGAACTGGAGGGGGATTGTGCAGGGTGGGGGGGGGGGGGCCAGGGGGAGGGGCGGGAGCACCGGCTGTCATTGTACGCGGACAATTTATTGCTGTACATTGCGGATCCGGCGGGGGGGATGCCAGAGGTGATGAGGATCCAGGGGGAGTTTGGTGACTTCTATGGCTATAAGCTCAACGTGGGGAAGAGTGAATTGTTTGTGGTGCACATGGGGGACCAGGCGAGAGAGATAGGAGAGCTTCCAATGAAAGGGCAGAGAGGAGCTTCAGGTACTTGGGAGTCCAGATAGCCAGGAGCTGGGGGCCCTGCATAGGTTAAACTTTACGAGGCTGGTGGAGCAGATGGAGGAGGAGTTTAGGAGGTGGGATGTGCTGCCTAGCGGGCAGGGTCCAGTCGGTTAAGATGACGATGCTCCCGAGGTTTTTGTTTCTTTTCCAGTGTCTACCCATCATGATTCCGAAGGCTTTCTTTAGGAAGGTTAATAGGAGGATTTTGGGGTTTGTGTGGGCGCAGAAGACCCCGAGAGAGAGGAGGGTATTCTTGGAGCGAGGCAGGGAGGTGGGTGGGCTGACGTTGCCCAACCTGTGTGGGTATTACTGGGCTGCAAATATGGCAATGATTCGTAGGTGGGTGATGGAGGGGGAGGGAGCTGCATGGAAGAGGATGGAGGCAGCGTCCTGTGTGGGCTCGAGTTTGGAGGCACTGGTGACAGCCCCGCTGCCACTCCCCCCGGCAAGGTACTCTACGAGTCCAGTAGTGGTAGCTACCCTCAAAATCTGGGGTCAGTGGAGACGTAATAGCGGGGAGGTGAAGGCCTCAGTTTGGTCCCCGATATGGATCAACGGAATCCTGGATCAACAACATTGCTGGGTTCATTAAACTGGAGAGGGTCAAGTTTGCCCTGAGGGGGTCGGTGCAACGGTTCACCCGGTGGTGGCAGCCCATTCTTGATTTCCTGGTGGAGTGTTAGAGGGTGGTCAATTTCAGCAGCAACCCGGGGGGGAGGGGGGGACACTTTGGCTCGGGTATGGGGGTTTGTTCTTACGGTTCTATGTTTATTACTCTTTCTTGTTGTTAATTTATTGCTTTGTATTGGGAGGGGGAAGGGGTTTCTGTTTTGTGTTTTTGTTTTCTTTGTTGGGATAAAATTTGTTGTTGAAAAATCTGAATAAAAATTATTTTAAAAAAAAATCAATGTGCCGAGGTGGTGATGGTTTGCAGCTTCAAATTCCTAGGTGTATACAAGCAATCGGACTTGGTCCACCCACGTCGATGCTACGGTCAAGAAAGCACAACAGCGCCTATACTTCCTCAGGAAACTAAGAAAATTCAGCATGTTCACATTGACTCTTACCAATTTTTATAAATGCACCATAGAAAGCATCCTATCTGGCTGAATAACAGCCTGGTATGGCAACTGCTTGACCCAAGACTGTTAGAAGCTACAGAGAATCGTGAAGACAGCCCGTCTATCATGCAAACCCTAACCCTCCCATCCATTGACTGTATACATCTCCCGCTGCCTGGGGAAAGCGGGCAGCATAGAATGAGATCATAGAATTTACAGTGCAAAAGGAGGCCATTCGGCCCATCGAGTCTGCACTGGCTCTTGGAAAGAGCACCCTACCCAAGCCCACACCTCCACCCTATCCCCACAACCCAGCAACCCCACCCAACATAATCAAAGCATAATCACAACCTCCCACCCGGGTTATTCTCTCTTCCAACCTACTCCATTGGGCAGGAGGTACAAACGTTTGAGAACAAGCACCGATAGATTCAAAACAGCTTCTTACCTTCTGTTACCAGACTCCTAAATGATCCAGTTATGGACTGATCTGATCTTTCTACTCATCTTCTCTACAGTTGTAGCACTATATACCATATACATTACCCGCTGTCTACGTTTATGTATTTTCATTGTGCATCCTCATGTATTTATCCTATGTTCCATGTTTTCATGTATGGAGCAATTTGCCTGGACTGTACACAGAACAATACTTTTCACTGTACCTTGATACACGTGACAAAAAATCTAAATCTAATCTAAATCTGAAAGCTACATTGTTTTCATAGGGTCAACTTTTACACGAGATTGATTTGTAGACAAGTATATATGATAGTAATCTCTTCCTGCATTATAGCTCTCAGAAGTAAGATTTTCTAAATCTCCACCAACATAATGCTGATAGTAAAATGGTTTGGAAAATCTAGGTATAGTTTACCTAAAACTAATGATTAACAGCCCGACAATGTTCAACCATTCCTCATTCTGACGTTGTGAAGTCAAATGCCATATTACCAACCTTTGTTACAATTCCTGTTTTTCAAAATATATTGGGGAATATTCTATTCACAGACTTTGCTATTTCTTCCTGCGAAGCTTCTGGAAGTTAGAATAAGAGCAGGGATACAGTCCTAAGTCTATATATTAAACCAATGGATCGACAGTGAACTTGGAATGAAATTGACCAAATTGAAAGCTTGAGGTTAACTGCAGGGGACAAAGTTCTGTAAAGTTACAATTTCTTCTTTGACTTTTTAAACTTTCTTTTACTAATACGGTATCCAGGTTCCTAATTTCTAGATAGCAGGCATATTGTTAGCAGCTAAAGCATCAGCACAAGTCAGGAATGACTGATTTGGCTGAAACTTCAACATTAAAAACCTCTCTCACACTGCCACCTGCAGGTGTAACAGGTTTTGCAGTTTAATTGAATGGAGAGATAAGGCAGTTAATCGCAACAGTTTACAATATAATTTGAAGTAGGACCAAATATTGTGGCAGGCGATGGGGTCTCGGCTGCTGGCTAAAGATGCAATGTCAATGATGCAAGACAATACTTTGAGTGCAAGTCTTTGCAGATAATTAAGTCTTTACAGGTCCAGACAGAGCAATTGGAGAGAGGGATAATCACAGATTAAAGAGGTGTGAATTGTCTCAAGCCAAGACAGTTGGTAGGATTCTGCAAGCCCAGGCCAGATGGTGGAGGCTCAATGTAATGCGACATGAATCCAAGGTCCTGGTTGAGGCTGTACTCATGTGTGCTGAACTTGGCTATCAGTTTCTGCTTGGCACTTCTGCATTGTTGTGCGTCCTGAAGGCTGCCTTGGAGAATGCTTACCCGAAGATCAGAGGCTGAATGCCCTTGACTGCTTGCCGATTGTTGCGTGATGTCTGTTCGTCTTGCATCATTGACTTTGTCTATATATGTGTTTCTGGAACCCACCTCTTCATTCACCTGAGGAAGGAACTGCTCTCCGAAAGCTGGTGATTCGAAACAAAACTGTTGGAATTTAACCTGATGCTGTAAGACTTCAGTAACAATACAGTTTTATTGGTTGTTTTTGTTTCCACTGTTTAGTGCCTTGATTAAAATATGTCTCATTATCAAGGCAATGTTTCTTCATTTTAAATATCCACAAACTGTTGGAATTTGTCTTTTGCCCTTTTCGTCCTGAGGAATCATATAACCTTACCTCAAGATCTACTATTTCTAATTAACTCTGATTCCAGCTCTTTATTTTATAAATTAATATTTTTAGGGACATGTTGCCTTTTGCCTTTCAAGGATTTAGCCCTTCTGCTGCAATGGTTTTATGATTTTCCACTCCCCACTAGAAAAAGAAAACAGCTTCAATCCCCTGTGGTTTTGCATTTTAGGACAACTGGTGACAGCATTTTTGTTATATCAATGCCTTCAACTTCCAGTCTCCCTCCATAGCTTCCCCAGTGGCCGACCACGTCATATGTCGTTAAACATTATTTGGTCTTCATCAGGCATTCCTGGATGTGTTCCTGTACTTTCTCATTACTCTCCCATATTTATGCTTACTGTTGTCTTCATGGTAGGCTGGAGAATCCATCTCCATCACATTTGGGGTTAGGGTGAATGGTTAATATGGCGTATCAGTTGCATCTCAGTTAAAGCAATTTAACTAGCCTCCATCCATTTTCAGTCTCTGATCTTGAGGCAACAAACATGTATTTAGTCAGGCAACAAAACAATAGATCTGGGCAGCATGGTGGCGCAGTGGTTAGCACTGCTGCCTCACGGCGCGAGGACCCGGGTTTGATCCCGGCCCCGGGTCACTGTCCATGTGCAGTTTGCATATTCATAAGAACATAAGAACTAGGAGCAGGAGTAGGCCATCTGGCCCCTCGAGCCTGCTCCACCATTCAATGAGATCATGGCTGATCTTTTGTGGACTCAGCTCCACTTTCCGGCCCGAACACCATAACCTTTAATCCCTTTATTCTTCAAAAAACTATCTATCTTTACCTTAAAAACATTTAAGGAAGGAGCCTCAACTGCAAGGAATTCCATAGATTCACACCCCTTTGGGTGAAGAAATTCCTCCCAAACTCAGTCCTAAATCTACTTCCCCTTATTTTGAGGCTATGCCCCCTAGTTCTGCTTTCACCTGCCAGTGGAAACAACCTGCCCGCATCTATCATATCTATTCCCTTCATAATTTTATATGTTTCTATAAGATCCCCCCTCATCCTTCAAAATTCCAACGAGTATAGTCCCAGTCTACTCAGCCTCTGCTCGTAATCCAACCCCTTCAGCTCTGGGGTTAACCTAGTGAATCTCCTCTGCACACCCTCCAGTGCCAGTACGTCCTTTCTCAAGTAAGGAGACCAAAACTGAACACAATACTCTAGGTGTGGCCTCACTAACACCTTATACAATTGCAGCATAATCTCCCTAGTCTTAAACTCCATCCCTCTAGCAATGAAGGACAAATTCCATTTGCCTTCTTAATCACCTGTTGCACCTGTAAACCAACTTTCTGTGACTCATGCACTAGCACAGCCAGGTCTCTCTGCACAGCAGCATGCTTTAATATTTTATCATTTAAATAATAATCCCTTTTGCTGTTATTCCAACCAAAATAGATAACCTCACATTTGTCAACATTGTATTCCATCTGCCAGATGCTAGCGCATTCACTTAACCTATCCAAATCCCTCTGCAGACCTCCAGTATCCTTTGCACTTTTCGCTTTACCACTCATCTTCGTGTCATCTGCAAATTTGGACACATTGCCCTTGGTCCCCAACTCCAAATCATCTATATAAATTGTGAACAATTGTGGGCCCAACACTGATCCCTGAGGGACACCAGTAGCTACTGATTGCCAACCAGAGAAACACCCATTAATCCCCACTCTTTGCTTTCTATTAATTAACCAATCCTCTATCCATGCTACTACTTTACCCTTAATGCCATGCATCTTTATCTTATGCAGCAACCTTTTGTGTGGCACCTTGTCAAAGGCTTTCTGGAAATCCAGATATACCACGTCCATTGGCTCCCCATTATCTATTGCACTGGTAATGTCCTCAAAAAATTCCACTAAATTACTTAGGCACGACATGCCCTTTATGAACCCATGCTGCATCTGCCCAATGGGACAATTTCTATCCAGATGCCTCGCTATTTGTTCCTTGATGATAGATTCCAGCATCTTCCCTACTACCGAAGTTAAGCTCACTGACCTATAATTACCCGCTCTCTGCCTACCTCCTTTTTTAAACAGTGGTGTCACGTTTGCTAATTTCCAATCCACCGGGACCACCCCAGAGTCTAGTGAATTTTGGTAAATTATCACTAGTGCATTTGCAATTTCCCTAGCCATCTCTTTCAGCCCTCTGGGATGCATTCCATCAAGGCCAGGAGACTTGTCTACCTTTAGCCCCATTAGCTTGCCCATCACTACCTCCTTAGTGATAACAATCCTCTCAAGGTCCTCACCTGTCATAGCCTCATTTCTATCAGTCACTAGCATGTTATTCTCCCCGTGTCTGCATGGGTCTCACTCCCACAACCCTAAAGATGTACAGGGTAGGTGGATTGGCCACGTTAAATTGCCCCATAGTTGGGGAAAAAAATAATTGGGTCCTCTAAATTTATATTAGAAAAATAGATCCTGACCAAGTAACTAAATGAGAATCAGACTTTACAATTTGATACTTTCCACTTGTGCCAATGCCAAAACAATACTCTTTCTGTCCAAAGTAGAATGAGAATTCACTACTGCACAGTAAATACCGGTTATCCTCATGAATGGAAAGTTTATTCCAAAGTAGCTCCAAAACTTTTTCAATGTAGACCTCTTTGCCTCTCTGGGAATCAACTGCTCCACATACTTTTATTTCAGAGCACTAATAGTTATAGCTTGGAAGTTGGCGGAATTTTAATTTTCATGGATTAATACATTTCTCATACTTTTTTGTTTATTCCCTTTACTCCATTGCATGGTTCAAATATGACGTTGATCTGCTTACAGGCATGATTTTTGACAATATGGGCTAAATGAGCTTTCCGAAAGAGTGATTAAAATCTTGATAAAATCATACAGAGATTCCACCGTGATAAAAAAACCTTATTCCACCTTATTAAAAAAAGGAAAATCTCACTGCTTACCATAATAAGCAAAGACTCAACCCCAAAGACATAAAGGAAGAAATATTTGAATGGATAAAGTGCTTTCCATGACCACTGAGCACCTCACTGTGCTTTAAGGCCAATTAAGTATTTTTGACGTATGGGATGTCAAAGATGTGTTAGCTATTCATTCACTGATAATGACCAGATAATCTGCTTTTGCAATATCACTGTCATTCTCAGTGACATCATTTTCTCGTGATCTTGACTTAACGCGTTCTGTTATCTACCAGGTTTTGATTAATTTGCTTTTGAAAACATGTTTCCACTTGCATGGTTGGGAGCGAACCAGTTAGGTGAAGAATATCTGGAAAATGTGCACATTTGTACATTCTGTAACTTCCAAATTATAACCTTAGTTTTCTGCTCCTAAAATAAATGAATCTACCTTTTAAAACCTTGAGATTGTTGTTATCTTAAGTAACAATGTGATTGACGTTATGTGAAGTTTTGATATGCAGTCATCAAGCACACTGAACGTTCCGGATTCTTAATGTTTCCCGCATTCCTCTACTCGTTATCGTTAAATAATCCTTATTTTTAGAAATATTATTGAAATGTACTTTGGGTACCTCAGCCTTTCACTACAGCCTTAAAGCCTCTTCACAATGAATTTAATTTATTTTGTATTTCAATATTTATCTAAATTAAATACATGATGATTTTATTAGTCTATTGAATAATGTCAAACAAATATAAATTAATACTTCAGTCAGTGAAAGTAGGAAATTAAGATTTCAATATTTAACTTAATTTTGAATGTATTTATAACATTATATGAATGATTTTTCATATTTTATGATTTTTAATATATTACGTAACTTCTAATACTTCATTTGAATATAGTTCTACCAAGGAACTTATCTCATCTTTAAAGTCTCCTTGATTAAGATGACAGAATTTCAACCAGTAATATTGGGTATGTCTTTGTTGGCCATGCACACCCGGTAGAAACCTTGGGCTGGATTCTCCGTTTCTGAGACTATGTGCCCACGCCGGCGTGAGAACCGTGGCATTTTACGACACAGAAAACGGCGCAACAGCTGCACCGATTCAGCAACTTTACATGGGCTAGCACCATCGTCGAACGCAATCAATTCCATGGAAAATGGTGCCGGATTCACCGGGTCTGTGATTGGCACACATGAGGCTCACACGTCGCAGCTGCACTTAAACGATCCATCCCCCCACACACACGGTCCCAACCAACAAGATGGCTGGAAGGAGAGCAGTGCCATGGTTCAGCGACGCTGAGCTAGGCATCCTCTTGGACGCCATGGAGGAGAGAAGGACGACCCTGTACCCCGGCTCGGGAGGTAGGCCGCCAGGCGCCGCCGTTCGACATGCCTGGGTGCAGGTGGCAGAGGCGGTCAGCGCCGTGGGCAATGTCGTCCGGACTGGCATGCAGTGCCAGAAGAAACTTCACACCCTCCTCAGGGTGGCCAGGGTAAGTTGCCCGCTCTGTGCCCCTGGCACTAACGCCGCCCCCCCCCCCCCCCCGCCCCCCCACAGACCTGTAACACGGCCCCCTCCCCCTGGGGGGCGGCTGAACCGCCACCCTGCCCCACATACCAGCACCCATGCCAGCTGCCCTGGCCGGGTGCCCTGGCCACTGAGGCCACCACCTACCCAACCCCTGGGCCGCATGTGTCGGAATGTCTAACAGGTTTGCTGTGTGTGTTTGCACTCCCCCCCCCCAGGAGAAGGCCGTGCACAACCACCGGAGCGGGAGAAGGCCGGAGGGGGACCACCAGAACTGTGGCCCCTCACCCCAACAGAGTGCACTGGATGTGGTCCGTGGCCTGGAGGAAAGTGAGGTCACCAAGGTGGAGGTTGGGGGTGGGCGAGGAAGTGAGACCCTGCTTAGTTGCGGATCCCCATGACACATGTGTGGACCCCCCCCCCACCCTTACCACCACCCCCACCCCCGTCAACCCACAACCCACACCCCTCATCCCCCGATCAGTCCCTGCACCCACCTCACCCCCTTCACCCCTCAGCCCCCTCAACACAGCCCCCCTATGAAATGAAAATGAAAATCGCTTTATTGTCACGAGTAGGCTTCAATGAAGTTACTGTGAAAAGCCCCTAGTCGCCACATTCCGGCGCCTGTCCGGGGAGGCTGGTACGGGAATCGAACCATGCTGCTGGCCTGCTTGGTCTGCTTTAAAAGCCAGTGATTTAGCTGAGTGAGCTAAACCAGCCCCTGGCCCGCTGTCTAATCTATGTCGCCTTATGTCTTACAGGAATTGCTGGAGATGGGGTTGGTCCATCCGAAGCCCCCCACCCCCAGCCAGTGCCAGAACCGTGCTCCCCAGATGGCCGAGCCCGAACACCACCCATCCGCCTGTGATTCAGGACACCCCAGAGCTCGGCCTGTTGGAGGATGACACTGACTGTCCATCACAGCTGTTTCCTACACCCTCCACCTTCGCAGAGACTATCAGCTCAGTTGGGCACATTAGTGAAGAGGCTCCTGGGACACTATCTGGTGCGCACCACATATCGCATCCAGTACAACAGGTGGAAGTAGGAGGAACCAAGGGGCCGAATGGTCGGAGGGCAGGCCGGCCCCAGTAACCAGCTGCCATCCAGATGGTCCCGGGCTACAGGAACATCCTTTCCCAGCCACAGTGGAGATGCAGTCAGCCAAGGACTACAGGAGGGGATGACGATGGGCATCCAGCACCTACGGGTGCAAGTGGAGGAGTCCATCCACGGCAGGGATAGTCATCGTGGATTTGCCAGAGGGAGGTCATGCCGAACAAATTTGATTACATTTTTTTGAGCATGTGACTAAGTGTGTAGATGAGGGTAGTGCCGTTGGTGTAGTTTACATGGACTTCAGCAAAACCCAGAGAACAAAGACAAGGGCCCACATGGGAGAGTTCTAAAGAAGGCAAATGCAGATGGGATTCAGGGGAACTTGATAAGGTGATTCAAATCTGGCTGAGCTGTAGGAAACAAAGGGTGATGACAGACAGCTGCTTCAGTGACTGGAAGCCAGTGTCCAGTGTGTACCACAGGGATCTGTGCTGGGAACCCTAGTTTTGTGTCATTTATGTAAACAACACAAATGACTATGTGGGGTAGGATCAGTAATCTTGTGGTTAACAGTGAGGTTAAGTGTCTTGGGTTACAGGGAGATATCGATGGGATGGTCAAATGGCAGAAAGGTTGCAGATGGAATTTATCCCTGAAAAGTGAGAGATGATACACTCCGGAAGGAGTAATTTGACAAGGAAGTATTCAATGACACTGGGAAGTTCCGAGGAACAAAGAAACCTTGGCTTTATTGTCCATAGACCTCTGAAGGCGGGATGGCAGGTTAGGGTGGTGAAAAAGGCATATGGGACACTTGTCTTTATCAATCATGGCAGAGATTACAAAATCAAGGAAGTCATGTTGGAGTTATTTCGAACATTGATGAGGCCACAGCTGGAGTAATGTGTGCAGTTTTGGTCACCACCTTATAGGAAGGATGTATTGCACTGGAGCGAGTGCAGAGGCGTTTCACCAGGATGTTGCCTGGGATGGAACATTTAAGTTTTGAAGAGAGGTTGGATAGGCTTGGGTTCTTTTCACTGGAGCAGAGAAGACTGGGGGATGACCTGACTGATGTAGTGCAGTTGATGTAGTTTACATCATTCTGTGGGACATGGACGGGGTGAATAGGGAACAGCTGTTCCTCTTCGTTGAAGGGTCAGTTACGAGGAGACACAAGGTCAAGGTGAGGGGATGGAGGTTTAGGGGGGATTTGATGAAAAGCCTTTTTACCCAGAGGGTAATGATGGTCTGGACGGCACTGCCTGGGAGTGGGGTAGAGACGGGTTGTCACACATCCTTTAAAAAATACCTGGATGAGCACTTGGCACGTCTTAACATTCGAGGCTATGGGTCAAGTGCTGGCAAATGGGATTAGATAAGTAGGTCAGGTGCCCTTCATGAAGTGGTGCAGACTCGATGGACCGAAGGGCCTTTTCTGTACTGTATTTTTTTGTGATTCTGAGTCGCGTAGATCCCGGAAGAGGGGTATCCTGGCATCTACCGGCCACGCGCCCTTTTGGGCATCACGTGGCCGGTCGATCACGTCCGATCCATTTGGTGTTGGCATCATGCTGGAGCTGGCAGAAATGGCAGAGGATGTGAATGTGGAGGCTGGTGGGGGTGAAAATAGAGGATGTGAGGAACCCGATCTTTGGTTCTGGGAGGGAGGGGAAAGGTTGGAGCAGAAGTGTGATAAACAGAGAGGATATATTGGTGGGATTCTCCGCTTGCTGACTGCAAAATTGCGAAACATGAATGGGCGGAGAATAGCTTCTGACAGCAAAATTGGGGGAGGCGCCAGTTTGACGCCAAATCAGAGTACTCCGGCACATCAAAAATGGCGTAATTGCGTCGCTCGTCATGCGGAATAAAAGTACTGAAGGCATATCATTCGCGGGGCTGACACCCTATCCTCCGGGACCTCCAAGATTCACCGCCTCCGATGGGCTTAATTCCTGACGGCATGGTTCACTTGTAGTCTCCTGTGAGAGAGCAGCCCTGTCCTGGGCCTCGACCACAGCCACCACCTGCACAGAATGTCCCAGGCCTTGGACATGCTGGTCCATAGCCAAAACCGTCACCCCCCAATACCTCCGCTGCGGGTGCCACCCGTGCGGTGTCGGCCTGGGTGGCACGTATGACCGGAACCACCCCCTGCTCCTGCATGTAGATGGACTCTTCCACCTGCGCCTGCAGGTGTTGGATGCCCACCGTCATCCCCTCTTGTGGTCCCTGGCTCTCTGACTGCATCTCCACTGTGGCTGGGACTGGATGTTCCTGTAGCCCGGGAATTGTCTGTACAGCAGCTGGTTCCTGGGGCCAGCCTGCCCTCTGACTGTCCGGCGCCTTGACTGCTCCTACCTCCACCTACTGTACCGGATGGGATGTGTGGTGCGCACCAGATAGTGTCCCAGGAGCCTCTTCACTAACGTGCCAACGGAGGTGATAGTCTCTGAGGTGGTGGAGGGTGTTGGAGATAGCTGTGATGAAAGTCGGTGTCCTCCTCGAAGCCGAGCTCCCGGGTGTCCAGAGTCTCGGGCAGAGGGCTGGAGTTCAGGCTGCTCTCCCCGTCAGTGCCCGGCCGTCTGGGGAGCACCGGCTCTGGCACTGGCTGGGGGCGCGGGGCTCCAGATGGACCGGCCCCAACTCTGGCAGGTCCTGTAAGACACAAGGCGACATGTATGATTAGACAGCGGGCCGGGTGGGCGTGGGGTGGGGAAAGGGGGGCTTGAGGGGGATGAGCAGGGTGAGGGATGTAGCCTGAGGGGGGTGAGGGGTGTGCGGATTGAGGGATGAGGGGGGTGTGGGTTGAGGAGGGTGTGGGTTGAGAGGGGTGAGGGGGTTGTGAGAGGGGAGGTGGTGACCACACATGTATCATGGGGATCCGCAACTAAGCAGGGTTTCACTTCCTCGCCCACCACTGAACTCCACCTCGGTGACCGCCCTTTCCTCCGGGCTGCCGAACACATCCAGTGCCCTCTGCTTGGGCATGGTGAAGGGCCGCATGTCTGGTAGTCCTCCTCCGATCTTCGCCCGTTCTCGGTGGTTGTGCCCGGCTTTCTCCTGGCGGGGTAGGGGAGTGTGGGGGGGGGGAAACACAAACAACGATGGTCCGATGCATGCAGCCCAGGCGTTGGCGGCCTCAGTGGCCAGGGCACTGGCCATGGCGGCTGTCATGGGTGCTGGCATGTGGGGTAGGGTGGGGGTTTGGCTGTCCCCCTAGGGGAAGGGGCCGGGTTATGGATGTGTAGGGGGAGGCGGAGTTAGTGCCAGGTGCTAGGGGCAGCTGACTCACCCTGGCCGCTCTGAGGAGGTTGTGAAGTTTCCTCCAGCACTGACCGCCTCTGCCACCTGCGTCCAGGCACAACGAACGGTGGCACCTGCCGGCCTTCCTCCCAGGCTGGGGTACAGGGTCGTCCTTCTCTCCTGCACGGTGCCTATGGGAGTGTCCAGCTCAGCGTCCTTGAACTGTGGCACTGCTCTCCTTGCAGTCATCTTGTTGACTGGGACGATGTGTGTGGGGGTCGGATCGTTTAAGTGTGGCTGCAGCGAGTGAGCCTCATGTGCACCAATCACAGACCTGGTGAATCCGGCACCGCTTTCCATGGGATTGATTGCATCCCACGTGGCAGAGGTGTTAGCCCATTTAAAATTGCTGAATCAGTGCAGCTGTTGCGCCATTTATTCTGTTGTAAAACGCCATGGTTCCCATGCCAGCGTGGGCACTTAGCCTCAAACTTGGAGAATCCAGCCCATTGTGTGTGGAATTGAAGAAGTAATAGTTCAGAATAAGAACAAGCTGAGCTAGGCAGAAGAGGCTGCTTGTGGATGTGGACTAGTTGGGTCCAGGTTTGAGGATGAAGCAGAGAGCCCGGAGACAATCCTGGTGGAAATGAAGGTGCAGAGAGATTGGACATCCATAGAGAAGCAGCAGGGGTTAGGGCAAGAAAGCTGAACTACGTAGCAGGTTTCTAGCACTCACCCACTTCTCTTTTATCTCTCCGATTTTCACAAGATTAATGTGGAACTGAGTACAGTCTTGCCCACATAATGACCTGGACCTAAGGTCAATGTGGGATTAGTCAGAGATGTCTTCAAGATCCAGAGACAGCTCCTTGCCTCTATCCATCACTCTATATATGCATATAGTTACAAATAAGTATTCACAGACTTGCTGTTAACATACAGGAGACTACAAGGACTTCTTTAACAGACATGTTCAGTAACCAACATCACTACATGACCTAATGTCTTCCCCAGAAATGCTTGAACTTCCTTGTGAAATGACCCATGAATAACTTGGATGGTTCGCCTTTTTAATCTTGGGCTTTGACTCAGTGGTGTTATAAAAACCGGCGGCTGGGCAGCACGGTGGCGCAGTGGTTAGTATTGCTGCCTCACGGCGCCGAGGTCCCTTAATTGCCCCTTAATTGGAAACAAATGAATTTTAAAAATAAATAAATACCCCGGGCTGGAAATTAATTTCCCTCAGGTTTTGGATACAGTTGCCACAATTAACACTAATTCTGATGGAGCCGGGAGCACGCACTTTTGGTGCTCCCACTTCATTTCCATAGTAATAGGCTGCTCCCAAGCATATATCTGTAGCAAAGCCAGTGACCTGTGCTCACCACAGGAACCTGATGAGACTTGTCAGACAAGCATATGCTCCAGACTGCCTTCCTTTTTTAAAGGAGTTGCCTCTGTAAAAGGGAAGCTGCACAAATAACGTGAAGGCTGTTCATTAACAACTGTGAAAGACTCAGGTGAAGAGGGAATGGTAGGGGAAAGGTACCCTGATTCAGAGACACTACCCGAGAGGCACTGGTGACATAAGTCACCAGGGACAAGAACCCTTTGAGAACACCTTCAGCAGAAACTAGGAGCATTCGGCAAGGGCAGTTACAGGATAGAATTTCAGCTTGAAGATATGGCAGCAGTTCAGGTTTTAAGTTAGTTAGAAAGTTTAATTATCTAACCCAGTTGTCAGGATGAATAAATGCATCTGCCCACCAAATCTCAGACCCATCACACCCATCTCTTACAGTGCTCAATGCTCCATATTCCCATCATTCACCCATCAGCACACCGTGATACTCAGAATTCACCTCTAACCTCCATATACAACACCTCAACCACATGGCAGGGTTTTACAGTGGGGAGGCCCACTAATTCTATTCCAATGTATTATAATGGAATTCCCATCATTGCACAGCGGGAAACCCGTTACGTCACTGGCGCAGGGTAGGGATTACCGAGCTCAGAAAGTCCCACCAGCGTAAAGGCTGTTTTGGGCTGCTGCCCAATTCTCCGTCCCCTCCTCTATTTCCACCCGCCAAAATGGTGGCAGAAAATCCTGCACCCCCGCCCGAAGGAGGTAAAATAAAGTTGACTGTCCAATCTATAATTGTACTCTATATTGTTGAATATATAACTGTGATATGTGACCCGATCAAAGCTAATGAATATTTCCAATATTTGTTCAAATTACATATTCTAGCAATTTCAATTGTTCTTTCTCCTCTGTTCTTACCATGTTAGATTTGCTGAGGCATGTGTCTGCTTTAGGTGCAGCTGGAAAATCAGCTATCCATTAATACAATCTGTCTTTTTAATCTCTTCCATTGCCTTCAATGCAGAGGGAAATTGGATGATGCCTGTAACAGGTCACCACCCCTGCATTATGTGCTCACACACAACTGGAAGAGCCCTGGTGTTCGCGCCCAGAAGTGTGGCGTTGATGCCTTGGGACTACATTCTCATAGGATGCCGGCAAGCCTGCTTGCCCGTCACTTACTCTGCCAATGCCAATGTTTATGCCACAGTGGGCAAGATTGAGATTGTGCCACACAGCTAGTGGGCACGACTGAGATGCTGCAGTCTGTTGCTGAGCCATCAAGGCACACAGGTGCCTGGTGTCACCCACCAAGACAATCTAAAATGTCCTCATTGGAATCACAGCAGCTTTTCGCCTCTGAAGCTGCAGTTACTTGTAAAATACGTTTTTCCAAGATAATAATTGGATAATTTCCATTTTCCAATGGAATCAATAGCATAAGAAATCAACTGGGATAGGAGCAAAGACATTGGTTAAGGAATAGGTTGGGCCTGGGGGTAATGGACACCTTGCTAGCGCTTGGAAGTAGGCTCATTAATGTAAGTCAAGTGGGGGGGCGGATCTGCGACTTGTTGGGCTTTGGCTCAGTGGGTCCAGAAGGTTGGGGGGAGGTGCATGGGAGGGAGTTAGTGGAGGCGGCAGGCTGACTGCTGACTGGGCGGGGGGGGGGGCAGGAAACAGTGGCTAGGGATTTTTCTTTGTTTCATCAGTTGGGAGGGGCAGGTCGCCATCTTAGATGGGCGGAAGGCTTGGTTGAGCCAAGTTTTTCAATCAAGGTTCGACAGCAGGGCTTGAGGGGTGGCAATTCTCATTGATAAACGGTTCCGGTAATAGCAGACATGGGCAGGTGGTATGTTATAGTAACGGGGGTATTAGAAGGGAAGCAGGTTCTGTTGGTGAATATATGCACCCTAAATTGGGACGATAAAATGTTCATGAAGCAGTTGACAGTGATACCAGATGAAGACACCCACAAACTTATGGGTGGGGATATTAACTGTGTGCTGGACCCGAGGGTGGGCTGCTCTGAGCCACATGTGAGTGATTGAAGGGGGAGATTGTAAGGTGGGGGGGATCATGGGGTATCAGTCAGAAGCCATCAAGCAACCCTGACATGGTTTGCCTTTCAGGCCTCCCACATGGCGGGTTCCCTGCCTGCTGCTGGATTTCCATTGGTAGTAAGGTAAGGCCCTGAAGTGGCCATCAATTGACAGAGCAGGAGAGTGTCCACCAGCCTTCCTGCCATAGACTTAATCGGGGAAGAGACTGAAAGACAGCAGAGTTCCCACCAGCCACCCTCCCGCCCTTTAAACACACTTCCATCACCAAACTTGCCACAGGGGAGGGCATTACATTCCAGCCAAAGTGTGTCAACAGTGATGCTGAAAGCAAAATACAATTTCTACAAGGCTAACAGTGGAACAGTGCAACTTCAACAATATACTTTAGACATTGGTATTTAAGGACAATTATAAGCTCTATCATTTATGCATAAATAATGACTAACGTAGCTTTACCAAATAAATAAAAGCTAACAATAATCAAAATAGGCAAAACAGACAAACTGAGGAATAAAATTAGCAAAAGGAATTCAACCTAAATCCAACTGATACTCAGAATTTAGTATTAAAGGGAAATCAGTTAACAGTGAAAATTATAAATAAAGACTGCATGCTAAAAATAAAATATTGAACAGATAAAAACAATGTGTTGAGACTGCACAATGTGGGAAATGATGGATGCTGACTCTGTTCCGGATGACTATACTTGAGACAGATATCCATATCAGGAGTTACTTCAGCTCAGATTTCTTGAGCTGGAGTGTGACTCTCCCATGCATACAGAGGGGGAAGAGTATATTTGGACAATTTACTTCCGGACACAGTCACACCACATAGTGACACACAAGTATAGAAAGAAGGAGCGTGCAAGTTGCAGGGTAGGAGCATTCTAGTTGAAGGAGGAACAACAGCAACTGATCCTGTCAAATAGGTGTGATGTAGCTATCTATGTGAATAAGGCACCAGCAAGGATGGCCAGAATGCTACTTTGGCACTACCCAAAAATGACTCACCCTGGACTGGTGCTAGATTCAAATGTAATTCTTCATCAGAATGAATTGTTTTATTTCATTGTGGATGTTATTCACATTGTCATTATAGAAGTATCATTGGATCCCACAGTACAAAAGGAGGCCACTCGGCCCATCAAGTCTGCACTGACTCTCCAAACGAGCACGCTACCTAGGCGTTAAATGAATTCTGTGTTTTCTTTGAATTGTTCTCTTCTGGAGAAGTTATTTTACTCTAGCAAGTTCTTGCTGTGTGGTCAGATCTGCCACAATTTTTTATATTGCCTCTATTGGTCCAGCCTGTGAATGATTCATTTTTGCACAGTGATGACATGCCTGTTGCTGCGTAGACTTCTTCTGGCCAGCAGCCAGTTTATGGATTCTTGTGCTTCCTCTGAGCTGAGAAGCCTCCTTAGCTGTGAACTCCATTGAAGCTGCAATATCTAATGCAGCTTTCACATTTAAATTTTGTTCCATTAGTAACCTCTTTGAATGGCCTATTTTTTCGAACCACACATTAAACGATCTCTAATTGTGTCATCAAACTAATTGCAAAATTTACAAACCTCTGCCAGTTGTTTGAGGGTTGCAACAAACTGCGCAATATTTTCATCTTCTAACTGATTCCTTAACCTCGCCCCAATAATCAAGGGCTTTCATGAATAATGATCTTCTAATATTTTGAAACAACAATATCAAGTGGAGTCTTCAGGCTAAGATTACATTCCATTGATAACCTCATTGACTGGCCTTATTTTGCAAACCATACACTAAATGATCTCTAATTGTGTCATCAAACAAATTGCCAAATACACAAATCTCTGCCAGTCACTTGAGGGTTACAACGAACTGCGCAATATTTTCACCTTCTAACTGATTTATCTTCCCAATAATCAAGGGCTTTGGCTGAACTAAGCATCTTAGCAAATTAAATATTTTCCTTCCAATTGTACTCAACAAAAACAGGGACCTTAATCTCTTCCAAAATTTGTTGGCTTGAACATAACAATAGAATCTCTCTGCATATTACTTCCAGTTCTCTTGAGTGCTCATCAAAAGAGCCCATCGTGCCAAGGTTTCATGCCATTTTTCACGGTATTGGGATGCTCTTCCACTTCACTGAATTCAGTGGTAAATGGTATAGTAAGTTCATGCAGGATTACCAATTTCACTGAATTCAGTGGTATAGTCTGTTCATGCAGGATTATCAACTTGTATATCTTTAACTTTCATCAGCTTTTACTTGCATAAAGGTTATGATAATCTTTTCTTCTCTGCCCAGCTCTACCTCCATGTCTTACTGTACATCACATGCTGAACTCAACAGCCTGACTTCTCGGATTGCCGGTTTAAAATCGATATAGGCTCTTACTTTGATATTTTGCCCCAAACCCTTACCCGTTCCGATGCCAGAGATTCCTGACCTTTTTTTAATCAGTTGATTGGTTGATCTCTTGAAGCTGCTGCACTCCAACGATATTTTTGGAAAATAAAAAAATGTCTTCTTTCTTCTGATCCCACTCTTGTCGCCAGTTTGCTTTCTTTAAACTGTTGTACCTTTAGACTAACGGTACAAAAGAAATAGAATTGCAGAAGCACGTGGGTTTGATGCAAGATTAAAAGAGCTTTATTGAATATGTCTTCACTGTACAAGGTTTGGCGCGGCTCCCTAAAAGCTGACAAACTACTCGATTACATCACGCATGTCTCAGATCTTAAAGAGACAGTGTACATCACTACAATAACCCACATATGTAACATAAACCATGCCCACATATATTTTTTCTCAGACATGCTCAAGATCTGGAGAAAAAACTGGTCCTTGCAACTGGAGAGCTGCATGCCAGTTTTCAGTCTGAGCCTGACACTTTGAAAGAATATGGTAAGATTCCGCCCAGCGAATGTTCTTCTCACCTGCTCAAAACACACATTGGTTGAAATGGTATCAAAGCCATGACTATAACTGCATTCATAGTTCACTTGGTAATAATGAGTCACTTAGTTACCTAGAATAAGGCGCATCTCAGATTCAAAATTAAACAGCAGTAAACTCTATTATTTCACATGGTGGATAGTACAGATGACTGCAACTGGTAACAATACTCCTTGGTTAGGGAAGCACATAATTAGCTTCGGCTCCTGTTTCTGAGTATTATGCAATAGCCCTTGATGGCAAGTGACCATTTCTAAGGGCGAGCTGTGGAAAGGAATTGGCTCAACAATGGGGCACTTGCATTGCATGGTCAAATTGCCTGCCAACGCACTGTGTATTCTCACAATATATTCTTGCATGCAGAAGGAAGTTCCGGAGGGCAGTCGGTAACCTAGTCAGAGTCACAATTTCACATCTGCAACATTGCGTGAAATTTTACACCTCCTAGTCCACACCCCCAGAGTGCACCTGAAGGTTGGGGGTGCAAAGGTACCATCCCGTTCACCTATCCACCTCCGCTGGCATTTCATGGATGCCATGGTAGCACAGTAGTTAGCACTGTGCTTCACAGCACCACGGACCCAGGTTCGATTCCCGGCTTAGGTCACTGTCTGTGCAGAGTCTGCATGTTCTCCCTGTGTCTGGGTGGGTTTCTTCCCATAAGTCCCGAAAGGCGTACTTGTTAGGTCAATTGGACATTCGGAATTCTTTCTCAGTGTACCCGAACAGGCGCCGGAGTGTGGCGACTCGGGATTTTCACAGTAACATCATTGCAGTGTTAATGTTAGCCTCCTTGTGACACTGATGAAGATTATTATACCAGGTGTAGTGGAGGCACCAGACAGCTCATCCACTCGTGGGCCTATTGAAGTCTTTGAATGGCCAATATTGGCCATGTCAGGGCCTCTTCACATTGCTGCTGGTACTTTACCCTGTGTTCACTGCACTACCCACCCATACATGTTCTCGCCCCCTCCCCCCCAAACCCTCTTCCCCCCCGCCTTCCAACTCCGGGCACCCATTTCCTTGCAGGCTTCCAGCCTGACTCTCGTGCAACTCCTCCACTCGCCTTCTAATCTACCTCCAGTGATGATTGCCATTGGACCATTCTGAGATGTTTCTTTGAAATGTGAAAAGATGTTTTACAAATTGGGCAGCATAGTGGCACAGTGGTTAGCACTGCTGCCCCACAGCAACAGGGATCCGGGTTCAATTCCGACCTCTGGTGACTGTGCGGGTGGAGTTTGCACATTCTCCCTATGTCTGCGTGGGCCTCCTGTGGGTGCTCCAGTTTCCTCCCACAGTCCAAAGATGTGCAGATTAGGTAGATTGGCCATGCGAAATTGCCCCTTAGTGTTCCAAGATGTGCATGTTGGGTGGGGTTACGGGGTTACAGGAATTGGGGAAAAGGAGTTGGCCAAGTGGGGTGCTCTTTCGGATGTCGGTATAGACTCGATCGGCCGAATGGCCTCCTTCTGCGCTGTAGGGATTTGATGATTCTATTATTCTAACCAAGGCAGTATGGAGCATGTGACAGCCCCGGGGAATCAAAGGAGTAACACAGAAAGATTACGATTCTGGGAAAGTTGTTTATTAGGGGATAGCGGATATCCTCTATGGCTGTATTTCATAATCCATGAAGGTATGTTGCCTATCGACTTTTACAGTAAGAAATGTCTCAGAAGTGACCGGAAATAAATGTGGAAAAGTCTGAGGAAGAAGCAGCTGTCCTGATTCAGGTTGGAACTGTGCACAGTTTTGGTTTCCTTGCCTGAGGGTAGTTACACTCATCGTAGAGGATGCAACAAAGGTTCATTAGATTGATTCATGGCTATCACATGAGGAGTGGTTGCGTAGAATGGGCAAAACTCTTTGGAGTATAGACGAATGAGAGATGATTTTATTGAAATATATAAATGTCTTAGCGGATCACTTAGAAAGTCACAGATTGATCAGGGATAGTCAGTATTGTTTTGTTGGGGAAGGTTGTGTCTTAATAACTTAATAGAAATTTTTGAGGAAGTAACAAGGAGGATTGATGAGGGTAGTGCATTCAATACAGTCTACATAGATTTCAGTAAAGTATTTGACAAGATCCCAAATGGCAGATTGGTAAGAAAAGTGAAATTGCATTGGATACAGGGAAAGGTGGCCGGTTGGATCCAAAATTGACTCAGTAACAAAGGGTAATGGTCAATATATATTTTTGTAAATGGAGAAGTTTCTAGTGATTTTCCACAGAGCTCAGTGTTGGGGCCCTTGTCTTTTATTGTATATGCTAACAGTTTAGACCTAAATGTGGGTGGCATAATTGGGAAATTTGCAGATTACACAAAAATTAGCCATCGATTCCAGAATGATATTGTTCCATCTGTAAAACCTCAGATACTTTGGGCCAGTTTACGTACTCAAAGGTTTTACCTAGGTGTCTTTATTAATGAGGAGAACAAACCACAAACAAAAATTCAAGTTCAACAATATTTATTCAACACAATTAACCCATAAATGACCCACAAAGTACACTAGAGGTACCCAATATAAGTGAATACTACCTGCGAAGATGGCTTGGTAGGGTTATGAATTTGATTACTGTGTTCCTCTGGTCCGTCTTTACGAAGGTGGTTCTCGTTGGCAGTCTCTTCCTTCCTTCCTTCCTTCTCTGGTTTGATCTAGTCTTCTCTGGTCTGGTCAACGTCATCTCCCACGCTGAGTTTTCCCTGCTGATGTACCTCAGGTGCCTGTTTTTATCCCTCTTCCTTTGCACGCTTTTACCATTTCCACTGGCTTTCTGCCAGTGAGGCCGAAGGAGGGAGTCTCAACACCCAATGGTTGGATTGATGACTACTTGACAGGATACCTGAGCCCGCCTCAGATGTCCCATCTCTGGTGGTGTGGGCTGCACATATCCTGTTCCCATATAAGGTAACAGCAGAAACTCTGGGTGACAGAAAGTCTGGCCCGATCTGGGCTACTGGCAATAGACCTGTTCACATCAATAGGGTGTAATGATCTCCTTGGTGGGTGAATGATGCGGCAGGTCCAGCCATGTTCTGGCAGCTTGTCTGTTGGTTGTGTATTTGACTTTGGTCAAGTCTGAATTCCAACAGCCTGCCTGAGGTTTGACTGCTGTATGATTTTAAAATGCTAATTTCTTTAATTTAGGTATCCAATTTAAATCGGCATTAAAGCTAGGCCTGGTAGGCCACCACAATATCAATGGTTTGATTGAGTGGGCAGAGAAGTGGCAAATTGAATTCAACCCATTAAAGTGCGAAATAATGCATTTTAGGAAGGGGAACAAAGCAAGGGAATAAATACTTCATAAACAAGAAGATATTGTGCAGGGTTGAAGAAGTGAGGGACCTTGGAATGCATGGCCACATGTCCATGAAGGTGGTAGGACAAGTGGACAAGGTGGTCAGGAAAGTATATAGAATGCTTTCCTTTAATGGGCTAGGTATTGAATACAAAAGCAGAGATGTACTGATGGAACTGTGTAAAATGCTGGTTAGGCCACAGCTGGAGTTCTGGAGTTGTGCATACAGTTCTGATGATCACATTACAGGAAAATAGGAACAGGAGTAGGCCATTCAGCCCCTCGAGCCTGCCCCGCCATTCAATGAGATCATTGTTGATCTGTGGTCTAACTCCATATACTTGTCTTTTGCCCATATCCCATAATATTTTTGTTAACACAAATTGATCTCAGATTTAAAATTAACAACTGATCTAGCTTCAATTGCTGTTTGCATGAGTTCCAAACTGCTACCACCCTTTGAGTGAAAAAGTTCTTCCTAACATCTCTCCTGAATGGTCTAGCCCCCTAGTTTTAGAATCTCCAACCAGTGGAAATAGTTTATTTTTAACTACCCTGTCTTTCCCTGTTAATATCATGAAGACTTCGATCAGACCACCCCTTAACCTTCTAAATTCTAGCGAAAACAGGTCTACTTTGAGTAATCTATCCTCGTAACCTAACCCCTGTAGTCTGATATCATTTTTGTAAACCCTCCTTCCAAGGCCAAAACATCCTTCCTACGGTGTGGTGCCAGAACTGCTCTCAGTACTCCAAGTGGTGTCGAACCAGGGTTTTGTATAGCTGCAGCATAACCCCTGTGTCTTTATATTCCAATCCTCTAGATATCAAGACTAGCATTCCATTAACATTTTTGATTATTTTCTGCACTTCTTTGTGGCATTTTAAGGAGCTATGCACCTGAACCCCAAAGTCTCTTTGGACATCCACTGTACCCACCTCTTCCCATTTAGAAAGTACTCTACTCTATCTTCTTTTTGGTCCAAAATGGATAAACTTGCTTCCATTAAATTCTATCTGCCGCAATTTTTGCCCATTCACCTAGTTTGTCAATATCTCCTTGTAATGTTATGCTGTCACCTAGGCTGTCTACAATTCCACCTAACTTTATATCATCCGTAAATTTGGATATCTGACTTTCTATGCCATAATCTAAGTCATGAATGAGTAGCGTGAATAATTGAGGCCTCAACACAGATCCCCATTAATCACCTCCTACCAATTAGAGTAATTACCCATTATGCCCACTTGTTGCCACCTACCACTCAACCACTTTCTTAACCATGACAATAATTTTCCCTCAACTCCGTAGCTTACACCCTTGTTAACAGTCTCTTTTGTGGCACTTTATCAAATGCATTCTGGAAGTCCATATAAATAACATCCATAGACATTCCCCTTTCCACTATCTTAGGTACCTCTTCAAAAAATTTAATTAGATAATAATAATTACGTATTGTCACAAGTAGGCTTCAATTAAGTTACTGTGAAAAGCTCCTAGTCGCCACATTCCGGCGCCTGTTCTGGGAGGCCGGTACGGGAATTGAACCCGCGTTGCTGGCATTGTTCTGCATTACAAGTCATCTGTTTAGCCCACTGTGCTAAACCAGCCCCTAGTCAGGCCTTCCCTTCTCAAATCCATGCTGGGTCTCTCTGGTCAGGCAAAACTTTTCACAGTGTTCCGTTACCTCTCCCCTGATTATAGATTCCAGCAATTTCTCCACCACAGATGTTGGGCTAACTGGTCTGTAATCCCTGGTTTCCCCCTTTCACCCTTCTTAAAATGTAGAGTGACATGTGCAATTTTACATGACGGTGATGTCAGAATGCAGAGGAGATTTACAAAAGTGGTGCCAGGGCTTAAATATTGCTGCTCTGGGAAGAGATTGGATAGGCTAGGGTTGTTTTCCTCAGAACAGAGGAGGCTAAAGGGTGACCTAATTGCAGTGCACAAAATCACAATAGGCCTAGACAGTAGATAGGAAAGACTTGGTTTCCCCTGTCTGAGGGGTCAATTGCCAGAGGGCATAGATTTAAAGTGATTGATAGAAGGATTTGAGAGGACACAAGGACTAACACTTTCACTCAGAGGGTGGTGGGCATCTAGATTTTGCTGCCTAAATTGGTGTTTGAGGCTAAAACACTCAACTCATTTAAAAAGTATCTGGATCTGGACCTTAAGCGCTGCAACTTGAAAGGACATGGGCCAGGCTTCGGAAAATTGAATTAAAATGAGTGGCTAGTTTCTTTTTTCTCTATTTTGGCTGGCGCAGGCATGATGGGCCGAATGGTCTCTTTCTGTGGTTTGATAGGGTTGATAATAACATGCTGCTTCCTCAGCTGGAGTGCTGAGAACTAGGGGCCATAGTCTCAGAATGAAGGACTGGCCATCTGAGACTGAGATGAGGAGAAATTTCTTCACTCAGAAGGTCGTGAATCTTTGGAATTCTCAACCCCAGGTGGCTGTAGATGCTTAGTTATTCAGTACATTCAAGGTTGAGATTGATATATTCCTGGATACTATGGGGATCAATTCATAGAATTTACAGTGCAGCAGGAGGCCATTGGCCCATCAAGTCTGCATCGGTTCTTGGAAAGAGCAGCCTACCCAAGCCCACACCTCCACCCTATCCCCACACCTCCAACCTATCCCCAGACCTCCACCCGATCCCCATAACCACACCTAACCTTTTTTGGACACTAAGGGCAATTTATCATGGCCAATCCACCTAACCTGCACATCTTTGGATTGTGGGAGGAAACCGGAGCACCCGGAGGAAACCCATGCAGACACAGGGAGAACGTGCAGATTCCACACAGACAGTGACCCAAGCCGGGAATCTAACCTGGGACCCTGGAGCTGTGAAGCAACTGTGCTAACCCTGCTGCCCCGAAGGAATGTTGGGGCAGGGAAGGAAAGCAGAGCTAATGTAGAAGCTCGACTGTGATAAACTTAATGGTGGAGCAAGCTAGTGGAGTCTATTATGCAGCACTGTGGCACACTGGCACAATGGTTAGCACTCCTGCCTCACAGCTCCAGGGACCCGGATTCAATTCCAGCCTCGGCGATTGTGTTGAGTCTGCACTTTCTCCTCGTGTCTACGTGGGTTTCCTCCAGGTGCTCCGGTTTCCTCCCACAGTCCAAAAATGTGCAGATTAGGTGGATTAGCCATGCTAAAGTGCCGCTTAGTGTCCAAATTGTTAGGTGGTGTTACTGGGTTTACAGAGATAGGGTGGAGCCGTGGTTTTAAGTAGGGTGCTGTTTCCAAGGGCTGGTGCAGACTCAATGGGCCGAATGGTCTCCTTCTGCACTGTAAATTCTATGATTCTATGCTTTTGTCTCTCATATAGCCGAAAACAGAAGAAAGAACAGGAGGTTCTGTGACGATAGTAACTGGAGCTAGGAGCTAAATTTAAAAACTGGACCTTGAGGGTGATACTCTCCAGTCTAGCTTATTACACAAGCCATGTGTTAATATGCATTGGAAGAGGCAGATCAGGAAAGTAAATGCATGGGTGAATGTGTGAGCTGGGAAGGAGGGGTTTCAATGTATGGGATGCTCCAGCACTGGAGCAGGCTGGATTCAAGGTCCTAGCAGAAAGGACTGTAAAACAATAAAGAGCAGCGCCAGTTCAAATAGAAATAAAAATACCCTACAGATAAGAAATATAAGGAAAAACAGTGAAGTTCAGAGTACAAAAACGATAAAGAAACATCAAGGAACCGATAAACAGAAACAAGATAGCTCTTAAAAAATAAAAATAAAGGGGCAGCACGGTGACACAGTGGTTAGCATTGCTGCATACGGCGCTGAGGACCCAGGTTCGCATCCCAGCCCTGGGTCACTGTCCCTGAGGAGTTCGTACGTTCTCCCCATGCCTGCGTGGGTTTAACCCCCACAACCCAAAGATGTGCAGGTTAGGTGGATTGGCCACGCTAAATTGCCCCTTAATTGGAAAAAAATAATTGGGTACGCTAAATTTAAATAAAAATAAAGAGTGATGAAAACTTTAATTGCTTGCAGCGAAATTGCTGCAGCAATAAAAAGTGATGTCAACAAGCGTGAGTTAAATATCAACGGTAGGCTGTGGATAGTTATCTAAATAAATATTTTGCACACAAATTCATGGAGAAAGAACTTTGATTTTTCCAGCACTTTTCACAATCTCATGGCACTTTATAACCCCATGGTGTTGCCGTGCAGTTGCTGTTTAATTATGGGAGTGGAGCTGCCAAACTCAACACATAAAGGGTAGATTTTAAAAGGGAGATGTATTGCTCAACCGTCCACTGACTGACAAGCCACCTGTCGGCCTGCGTCATATGGGGGGGGGTTAAAGTGGTTGGAGACTGATCTTAGGAACTGGTACCTTCTTGGCCCAGGGAAGCCCCTCAAGGAGGATCCCCCCAATCTTTCTGATAGTAGCCAATGTAGTGAATGCTGCCCACCCTGTTTCTGCCTTCTCCAGTCACACGTAAAATAGTGGTGGCAGTGAAATGAGGCCATTAATTGTCCACAAGGCCATCAACGAGCTTCAAGGAAGTCAGGCCATCCCTGCCAACATAACATATGAGAGATAGACCAGAGATGGGCAAGACGCCAGCGGGGAGACCACCTGTCTTATCTTATGAGCTTCCCTGCCACATCCCTACCACCACTCCATACCCTCATTCCAACATGCCAGCAGTAGAATCCAGCCATGGTTGGGGGGGCCCCACTTTATGTGGAGCAACAGGACGGCACGGTGGCGCAGTGGTCAGCATTGCTGCCAGTGCCAGGGGCCTGGGATTCGGTCCTGGGTAACTGTTTGTGTGGAGTTTGCATGTTCTTCCCGTGTCTGCATGGGTTTCCTCTGAGTGCTCCAGTTTCATCTCACAGTCCAAAGATGTGCAGGTTAGGTGGATTGGCTATGCTACATTGCCCATTAGTGTCCAGAGATGTGCAGGTTAGGTGGGGTTCCAGGATTACAGGGATAGGATGGGGGTGTGGGCCTAGGTAAGGTGCTCTTTCAGAGGGTTAGTGCAGACTTAATGGGCTGAATGGCATCCATCTGCGCTGTAGGAATTCTATGGTTCTATGATTTGCCAAAGCGGCCACTGTCTCTTTGAGGAATAGCTGACACCCCAGGAGTAATCATCCAATTTGAGGGCCAGCAGCATAGCATGTCAGAATAGTCACTGCTGGGACTGTGCTGAGAAGATAATGCATTGGAAACACACTGACTTCCCAACCAAGTAGGTGAGGTCAGGGAGCACCCGGGATCTGCCAGGCAGACGTCAGCAAGAAGGCGGGGCAAGGGTTTGCTGCTGCCTCCGAGATGGTCACTGTGGCCAGGTGTGGCCACTCTTGTGAGCCGTAGAATACCCAAATAGGAGGGCACCACTTGAGCCCAAAAGGAAGCTGCCAGGGTACACCACCACTGGTAAATCTTTCTCTTCCAAGGGTTCTAAACAGCAGTGTCCCAGAGATTGGTCTTCAATTCCTTGGAGTCTCCAGGCCAATTCTGGCGTGTTAGCAAACCTGCAAGAGGCCTCGGGTCCCTTTTTACACATTCAGCAAGTAAAAGCCGGTTTCACTTAAATTCCCTCAATGGAGGTATATTAACCAAACTGTTGGGCACAGGCCAAGCACGGAAACAGCGCCTGCCATATTGGGCACTTTGGTGCCTATTTTACACCTGCAAAGTGGATACAGTGCAATTTGATTCATAGTCATTCGACTTTGATCCGACAGACTCTGCAATGTGAAATTCTTGTTTATGCTGTAATGCAACTTTCAGCTGACATGAGAGGTCATAGGTGAGAAGAATTTCCCAACACATAGACAGTCGACATCAATAAGTATCTCTGGGAAAGGTTAACGAACCCGTGGCTCATTTTAATTCTGTGTGCTGGCATCCATAAAGAATTATATTTCACATCCATTAGAAAAAATTAAAGCATTCACAAACATGAAATGCTTTAGAAATGGAATGACTGTTATGAAAAGGATTAAATAATTCCCCAGTTTATCCGTGGTATAAACTAGTCAATGATCTGTCAGTAAGGGGTCAATTTGCAAATAGTAGCTATGGATGAAAAGTGGTATAAGACCAGGCAGAGAAACAAATTGATGTTTCATAGAATTTACAGTGCAGAAGGAGGCTATTCGGCCCATCAAGTCTGCACCGGCTCTTGGAAAGAGCACCCTACCCAAGGTCAACACCTCCACCCTATCCCCATAACCCAGTAACCCCACTCAACACTAAAGGCAATTTTGGACACTGAGGGCAATTTATCACGGCCAATCCACCTAACCTGCACATCTTTGGACTGTGGGAGGAAACCGGAGCACCCGGAGGAAACCCACGCACACAAGGGGAGGATGTGTAGACTCTGCACAGACAGTGACCCAAGCCGCAATCAAACCTGGGAGCTGTGAAGCAGTTGTGCTATCCACAATGCTACCGTGCTGCCCCTGTTTTATGTTTTAAGTTTAAGTAACACAAATTTGAAAGAATGAGAAAAAAATTACCATAGTAAAGTGGCTGATGTGCAAAGTACAGAATCGGCCAGGATGATGCCAGCCTTGTGCCTTTCCCAACAGCGTAACCAAAGTGAACGCCACTTCCACCCTCGATCTTTTCACCAGTTCCCTCAAGATTATAGTTAACATTAAGTGCCAGTGACATGCGGGGGTAGCACGTGCGATTCAGTGGTGGGAGAAGTATTTCATTGGTAAAACCCGCCATTAATTAACAATATTGCAGCTGCAGATGTCCCATTAAAGTGCCTCCTGTTCAAACAGAGAGATTGTCTGTCACTGCCGGAATGCTCCAGTGTACGAGATTCTTCTGGGTTTCTGCTCCAAATCTGGGTCTAGTGCAGGGAATGGGTCAATAATCTGTTCCAATTTGCAAGCGGAAATGCCAGTGTCACGAATTCAACACGAGTCTCTTGTGTGGTTATCAATAATGTACATCAGCAGCTGTGCTGGAAGATTAAATGCGTGCTCAGCCGGAGTGCCGCATTGCCAAAGCGGCTGGAAGCTTGCCTTTGTGTGCATTTGGCTGCAGAGGGTGAATGATGGGGATTCATGCAGACCAGGCACAAAATCCGTGCATCGGTACAGGGGCTGGTTTAGCACAGGGCTAAAGAGCTGGCTTTGAAAGCAGACCAAGGCAGGCCAGCAGCACAGTTCAATTCCCATACCAGCCTTCTCGAACAGGCGCTTGAATGTGGCGATGAGGGGCTTTTCACAGTAACTTAATTTGAAGCCTACTTGTGACAATAAGCGAGTTTCATTTAATTGTCATGCAGGACAAGCAGAACCACAATTCCCATGATAGGAGATACACAAGAGGAGGAGTTCCAGATATGAGGCTCCTCACAGCTCTGGAGGTGATAGAGATCACTGGGGAGGAACGAGCGTGAAATGTCACAAATGGCGACGCTGGACCAGCCAGGTGTAAAACAACCGTCCTTCTCATGCCAAATTCACGGAATGTATGTAATGAAGTGGGAAGTGCTACAATCTGATTAATTTTGTTCTCCAGTGCAGGTCATCACCATCCAAGGAGCAGCCTGAAGACTCCACCTCTGGGGACAAAGGAGCTCCTACCCCAGTGAATGCATCGTCACCTTCTTCATCATCATCAAACTCCACCAGCACAGATACAACCATGCAGTCCGTGGAGTGTTGGTGTGTACATTTGGGAGCACATCCCAGCAGCTGAGAGAGGGTGTAATGTTGGGTTCCCAAGATGATTGGAGGTCTGCTGGGAACTCAGGCCGCTGTTGAACCCAACACTGATTGTGGGCCCCTGGTTGTTGCCACAGAGAGTCTGTTGGACATGCAACAGAGGCTAGGGGAAATATCAGAGATTTTGCATACCTTTGCATAGGGGATGAAGGAGTCCACACAAGCCATAAATTCTGGCATGTCTTAGGCATTTGAGTGCATGGCATCACACAGTGTGAGGATGGCAGCTGCCTTGTAAAGCCAATTCGAGCATTTGATCCATCTGCTCTCTGACCTGTATAGGCAAGAGGGGGACATGGTCCCAGCATCTCCCTGCAGGAGCTCCTTCCCTTCAGGGACACAGGGAGGTACCATGGCACACTCAGATGAAGGGGAACATGTGCCGGCTGTTCCACGGTCTTCTGCTCAGGACAGTCAGTGTTTATAATGTCTCCTCATTTCCTCCACCATTGACCCCAATAGCTCCAGCAGGCGAGGCCAAGGGTGACTCCGCAGTGCCATTTCAGGAGATACCTAGTGGACTCCTTCTACCCTCCTCCTGCAACTCTCACGCCTGCACTCATTATCCTTGACCCACCGAACATAACATTTTGTCTTTCCTCTATTACCCCTGAACCTCTCCCATTAACCATTGACACTATTACCATTTCCCTGGGCATTCAAGGCCTCCCCCGTGTGCCCACATCTGTGATCATCCCAATGCCCACTCTGATCCTAAACCCTCTTGTTATTCTCCTCAATGCTTCTCTCTGCTCCTGTGGCCCACCCCATGAGACATTCCAACAACCGACCCCGACTCTAGACCCTCACCCCACCTGAATTCAACTGTGCCATCCAGCACCTTCAATCCAACCTTCAGGACTTCAACATTGACAGCATCAATTTCACCCTTTAGGCCCATCATATTTTACCTGCCTGGAACTGCTCGTCTTTGCATGCTCTTCCCCCCCCCCCCCCCCTCCACACACATCTTTACAGGACTACCACACCCAGAAAACCTCCCTCCACCGCACTTGTCTGACTCCAAATTCACTCTCCCTTTCCTGTGCTGCACCTCCCTGAACCAAACACAGCAGCCTCCTGTCCACTCCCCCCTCTTCCCTCCACCACATCTCCTAGCTTCCAAACACCAAACTTTCAACACCTTGTGCTGCAGAGTTCAAAAAGGGCAATTGCTTGCCTTAGTCAAAACTGCACAAGGCCGGCCAACTAGTGCACGCCACATTCACACCATCATGAACTGGGTGCAACGAGATTCTCATGTGTTACTAACTTTGTCGCAAGGTAAATCTTTTACAACCTGATTCACACGAATATGTGTTCATGGCATACAAACATACTACAAATTTGAACTTGCCACAGGCCATTATATTGCTCGGCATGGCGCAAAATGCCATTGACTTTGTTTCTGCGCCTTAACCTGTCTAGGGAAAAATTTTAATCCACCTAATTAGTCACCCCACATGCCATATTTCATAAAATCGACCCCTTAGCCATCTACTGGAACGTTTTTAAGGAAATGTTTGGCATGGTAGAAAACCAGCATATAAAAAGACAAAATCTGTACTGATGCAGATAAGCAATCGTGGTCAAGAGATGTAGCAACATACTGTATCAAACTGAAAGAAAAGGTTTGCAAAAATGCCCGAAAAAAGTGTTAACTCCAGAAAATTGGGGGATCTATTCAAGACAACAAAGGGACACAAATAATGAGGTGCAAAAAGGGATTCCAAAGAATTAATTACAAGGAATATATAACAGTAAAAGTTTTTATATAAATATATTAGGTGAGATTCTATGAATTCTGTAAAATTCTATGAATTCAGTGACATCATTGCGTTCGAGCGCGACGAGGTCGGTGAATAGCGTGAGAGGCCAAAAGAGAGAACCACGCCAGGTGCCAAACTGTTTGTGATGCAATCGGCCCATTCCCATAGGCAAAACCGGGATCCTGCCAGTGTAGCGAGAAACCAATAATCACCACTTCAGTCCTATTTCCAGACAATTATCCAGAGCCACCCATATCTAACGGCATCACGTGAGCCAGCCACCACCCCAGCAAGTGGTCACGCTAGTGCTGATTAATACTCCTTTTGAAAAATGTGAACCTGCCGGATAGGTTGCTGTGGGGAGCCGAGCTGCCATCTTCGCTCACAGGCAATGAGCCCGGAAGCACTGGGCTTGCCGTCCCTGTGCTTGGAGGATTGGGGGGGGAGGGGGCGATTGGGGAGGTGGAGGAGAGCAGCCCCGGTCGGATGTGGCCCACAATGGTGGGCTGGGGTTATCAGGGCTGCGCAACCATACATGGGTCCTTCGTGCCAACCCCTGGATCGTGTGTTCCCATTTTGGGGTCAAACCTAGTCCCTGCCATAAGACATAGGGGCATGATTAGGCCATTTGGTCCATCGAGTCTGCTCCACCACTCATGGCTGATACGTTTCTCAACCCATTCTCCTGCCTGATCCCCTTCTTAATCAAGAAGCTATCTATCTCTGTCTTATTGGCAGTTAAGAAGGCAAATTTCTCAGCAAATAGGGCTGGTTTCGCACAGGGCTAAATCACTGGCTTTGAAAGCAGACCAAGGCAGGCCAGCAGCACGGTTCAACTCCCGTACCAGCCTCCCCGAACAGGCGCCGGAATGTGGCGACCAGGAGCTTTTCACAGTAACTTCATTTGAAGCTTACTTGTTACAATAAGCGATTTTCATTTCAAATGCAATGTTAGCATTCATGTCAAGAGGGCTACAATAGAAGACCAGGGATGTCATTTTGAGACTGCATAAGGCTCTGGTCAGACCCCATTTGGAGTATTGTGAGCAGTTTAGGGCCCCATATCTAAGGAAGGATGTGCTGGCCTTGTAAAGGGTCCAGAGGAGGTTCACAAGAGTGATCCGTGGAATGAAGAACATCTCGTATCAGGAACGGTTGAGGACTCTGGGTCTGTACTCGTTAGAGTTCAGAAGGATGAGGGGGGATCTTATTGGAACTTACAAGATACTGGAGGACACTATCACAGACTAAAGGGGACAATCCATTAAAACAAAGGTGAGGAACTTCTTCAGTCAGAGGGTGGTGAATCTGTGGAACTCTTTGCTGCAGAGGCCAAATCACTGAGTGTCTTTAAGACAGAGATAGATAGGTTCTTGATTAATAAGGGAATCAGGGGTCATGGGGAGAAGGCAGAATGGGAATGAGAAAATATCAGCCATGATTGAATGGTAGAGCAGACTCGATGGGCTGAGTGGCCTAATTCTGCTCCTATGTCTTATGGTCTTGAAGACACTCAGTGACTTGGCCTCCACAGCCTTCTGCGGCAAAGAGTTCCACAGATTCACCATCCTCTGGCTGAAGAAATTCCTCATCTCTGTTTTAAAGGATCGTCCCTTCAGTCTAAGGCTGTGCCCTTGGGTTCTAGTTTCTCCTACTAGCGGAAACATCTCCATGTTCACTGGATAAAAGTAAATTACTACAGTCACCTGGACTCGAAACATTAGCTCTTTTCTCGCCCTACAGATGCTGCCAGACTGGCTGAGATTTTCCAGCATTTTCTCTTTGCTCTCCGTGTTCACTCTATCCAGGCCTCTCAGTATTCTGTAAGTTTCAATGAGATCCCCCCTCATCCTTCTAAACTCCATTGAGTACAGATCCAGAGTCCTCAACCGCTCCTCATATAAGTCCTTCACTCCAGGGATCATTCTTGTGAACCTCCTCTGGACCCTCTCCAAGACCTTAGATACGGTGCGCAAAACTGCTCACAATATTCCAAATGGGGTCTGACCAGTTGAAACTAGTTGGTTAGAGTCCAAGATTAAGCTTGTGGGTCGGACAGGTTTGACAAATTGATGTCATTTGAGCATGAGGGGTAAGTCCAGACTAATGCTACCCAAGTTCAAATCATAAAACACAGCAACAAGGTGCAGTTTAGAGACACTAATAAGTATACTGATATCTTCTTTCATAGTTGAAGAACCATACATCGGGCAATTCAGCAGAACTCCTTAGTACTGGTCACAGTTTGACAGTTATATTATTTAAATAAGGAGAGGGTGGCAGAGTAGCAATATGTCATTGATAATCCAGAGTACAGTGAATGCTCTGGGGACATGATTTCAAATCCCACCACGGCAGCTGACAGAAGTTAAATTCAATGAACAAATCTGGAATATAAAGCTAGTATCAGGGGCGGCATGTGGCCCAGTGCTTAGCACTGGGACTACTGTGCTGAGGACATGGGTTTGAACCCCGGCCCTGGGTCACTGTCCGTGTGGAGTTTGCACATTCTCCTCATGTCTGCATGGAGTGCTAACTCCCAGTGCTAACCACTGCGCCACGTGCCGCCCCTATTGCAGTGTTAATGCCTAATTGTGTCAATAAAGATTATTATATTATTATACTCGGTTCAAGGACAATTAAGGATGGACAACAAATACTGGCCTTGCGTGTAATGTGCACATCCCAAGAAAGAATGTAATCACAGTCTTGTGCCAGACATCCGATTTAATACAAGAAAGTAAAAGATAAACCAGAAGCATAAGCAGCACATTTTAAGTGCCAGTTAGAATCATTAACCTCCTGAGCGGGTAAGTAGAAATGTTGTTTGATACGAGTATTTGTTTTCTTGAATCCTAATTTGTTTTTTGTTCTTCATATTAAGGTAATAGTGAATCTTCAGACCACAAAAGCAAAGAGTGGGCTATTTAGCTAACTGTATTTGCGCACTTCTCTAAAACAATCCAAATGCAGCGCTGCCTTCCCAAAGCAGTTTGACTCTCCTATTCTGTTCTGCCATTTATCACTAGCTTTAATTTTGAACGTATTTTACATTTTTTTTCCCTCATCACCTTACGAACCCTCATCAATGATTAAATCTTCTGTTACCATTGTATAACCAGCTGGTGTGGGCAGATGACTGGCATTCTGAATTTCCATCCATCGTGCGGAAGGTGCCATTATGATGAAGAGGTCATCACATAGATGAGTAAAGCTGTGAGCTCCAATGCCCCTTCAGATCACACCGAAATGATTTAGTGCCTAAAACTAAGAAATCAATTCATCATAATTGTAAACAAAAAATGCAAATAATGTGACAAAATGCACTGGAAATAAAAACCAATTCGAAAAACAGCAAGGAATGTACCATGACAAAGAAATTAAATAAGAATTCTCTTCCATGATATAAATTAGTCGTAGTTTGGAAAGTATTCCGGTTGATCTTCGCTAATCTGTTCAATAGCACAGTGCAGTCTCGGCATCTCATAACATTTTATACATTCCTGTATCTAAAATTTTCAAATTGCATTCATGGTAAATGACAGCCACAAAAGTAAGAAGGACAGTGAATTTCTGACTATTATTCTTTATTTTGATCAAATCTCTAAATGCATTACATATTGCACATATATCAATGTTACTCTCGTGTTCCTGATTCTGCCAGATGTATGCCTCAATAAAGGCAGCAGCCAACCAACTTCCAGGACATTACCAATACATTAGAATACATGTAACAGCAGTGCAAGTATCTCTCCTTCCAGAAATACGGTTAGCCTCTGGCTGATTACCACCCACAAATGAAAACAGGAGCACAGCAGAACAATGGATTAAATGTTTCTCCCTCAAGAATTTGGTTCAGGCAGCACGGCGTCTCAGTGGTTGACACTGAGACACTTTATGGTGCCGAGGACCCGGGTCTGATTCCAACCCCTGGTCACTGTCCGTGTGGAGTTTGTACATTCTCCCTGTGACTGCGTGGGTCTCACCCACACAACTTAAAGATGTGCAGGGCAGGTGGATTAGCCATGCTAAATTGCTCCTTAATTGAAAAAAAAAAGAATTGCGCACTTTAAAATTAAAAAAAAAAGAATTTGGTTCACCACCTATAGATGAAATAGGAGCTGATTGTACAATTAGCAAGGTAATACTTTCTACATGGAAGGATCATCACACTCTCTTCTAGCCTGTCACAAATAGTAACGTAAAAGTCAGATACATGGTATCTAATTTACAATGAAATAAAGTAATATATTCTGCAAGAGATAACATTTTATCAGCTGATAAAAGAGAGAAGACATGTTAAACAGGTAATATGAATGTTCTTGCCCTCAGCTTATACAAATGAAGATTTCAGATTTGCAAACTCTTATCAATCTTAACACCTGGTGAGATCAATTCTACTTGTAGAAGTGTTTGACTCACACTCTATAATACAGACATATTTTATCATGAAGGACATAAATAAATATTTTTTTATAATAAGCTATTAAAGAAACACAAAAGCCAACATATTTGAATTGCCATTCGAAATCAGAATGGGAAAGGACAAAATAATTGTCAATTGGCACTAAATGGTCAGATGAAAAAAAATGCCCTTGCGACTTTCCCAGTCCAATACCCTAGTACCCAACTATAATTTTTTAGTATGGTTCAGTAAAGATAAGGGACAACTATTATTTACTGGGCAACAGGAAGTAGCTTGTTTTGGTATAGAGGAAGACTGTGCCTTGAAGTGCATCCATTTAAAGGCACATCCACAAAATTCACCTTGCTCAGCACCTGAGCAGAGCGTCTGTCAGCACCAAGAATCGAGGCTTTCAATGTCTGTCGTCAGCTGTTAATAAGCCAGTGAATCAGATCAACGTGGAAATACACACGGAATGTCTGGTACAGAGTACAAAATATTCACAGTAAAAGCAGGACAGCAATATTACAGCACCATGGAACCAATTGTGGATGCAATTGATTTTCAACAAGGTTAGGCTGTCCCTATATATGCACAATACATTTTTGATACATTTACTCAATCAATTGAGGCTTTATTAATCCTCTGTGAAGGCTTCTCAGTTAGCGTACATCTGCAAATAGAAATAATGTAGAAATAAAAAGGAAATGATATTCAGGGTGCAACAGGGGAGTATGACTCATTGCTTAGCTCTGTAAAATATGTCGTACTGACACTGTGGGCCGAATGGCCTTGATCTGTGCTCTTTGGCTTTAAAACAGATGCTCTAGGAAAGATAGAACAGAAGGTAAGAGAGGAGGGGAAGTTGCATTTCTGATTAGGGACAGTATCACGGCAGTATAGAGAGAGGATATATCCAAGGGTTCGCCCACTAAGACCATATGGGTAGAACTGAAAAAGATGAAGGGTGAGATCACCTTGACAGGACTATAGGCCTCCAAATAGTCAGCGGGATATTGAGGAGCAAATATGTAAAAAGATTACAGATAGCTGCCAGAAAATCATGTGGTAATAGTTGGGGACTTAATTTTCCCAACATAAACTGGGACAGCCATAGCACTAGGGGTTTGGATGGAGAAAAATTTGGCGAGTGTATTCAGGAAGAATTCCTCATTCAATATGTGGATGGACCTCCTCTTGGGGAATAAGAAAGGGCAGGTAACGGAAGTGCTAGTGAGGGATCACTTTGGGATCAGTGACCATAATTCCATTAGTTTAAAATTCTAAATTGGGGCAAGGCCAATTTCGAGGCTATTCGGCGGGAGCTTTCAAAAGTTGATTCAAAAGATGCCTATTTGCAGGTAAGGGGCTGCTGTTAGGTGGGAATCTTTTAAAAAGTTGTTTACTAGAGTTCAGGATGAGCACATTCCTCTGAGAGTGAAGGGTAAGGCTGGTAGAAGGATGGAACCGTGGATGATTTGGGATATTGAGGACATGGTCAAAAGTAAGAAGGAGGCATATGACATGCCTGGGCAGCTGGGATCGAGTGGATCCCTTGAAGAGGCTTGTCGGAGTAGAGTTAAGAGAGAAATCGGGAGGGCAAAAAGGGACATGAGATTATTTTGGGAGATAAGGCAAAGGAAAAGCCAAAGAGCTTTTACAGATATATAAAGGGCAAAAGAGTGACTAGGAAGAGGGTAGGGCCTCGAGGATAAACATAAACAAATAAGGATAAACAAGGTCATCTATGTGTGGATCCACAAGGGATGGGTGAGTTCCCAAATGAATATTTCTTGTCAGTATTTATTGTTGAAAAAGGCACGAATTTAAGGGAAATTGGGGAAATAAAAAGTGATGTCTTGAGGAGTGTTACATGGGCTGGGTGGTTATAGAGGGACATGGGCCGAATGCGGGGAAGTGGGACTAGCTTAGTGATAGAAACTGGACGGCATGGCCAAGCTGGGCCAAAGGGCATGTTTCCATGGTGTAAACATCTATGACTCTATGACAAATCTCACTAATTATTTTGCTAAGCTCCACATTAATATTGAAACATATATCCCACTGCAGATTGATGAGGGTGGCACCCAGTTCACTATTTCTGCCAACCCAGTTCCCATGGTAACCCAATGTGCTTCTGCTCAGCTTCTGAATTCTATTCTTATTTAACACTTATAATTTAGACATAGTGGGCGCGATTCTCTGGCTTCCCCGTAGCATGTTTCTCAGCCAATGGCCTGCAGTGGGAGCTTCTGGTCTCGCCGCTGTCAATGGGATTTCCCACGGAATCCACCCCATACTACCGGGAAACCCATGTCGATGGTGCACGGTCAAACGGGATCTTACATCCGAAAGATCTTGCACTGTTTAAGCAGACACAACATGGAGTTGACCCTAGTATTCATTTATGCTCATAAATCTCACAGGATGCTGTCTTTGGATTTAATTCTCTTCATACAAGATGCAAGCTCTTTGGGAATTTCTTTTTACTTCAAACACAAATTGCTGTTGATAGCTAAAATTGAAGGTATATTTGCCCAAACACCACGGTTTCTGCATTCACTCATTTATCAAGCTCTCTCACCTATGATTCCTCCTTGCCCATTTCGTAACATAAATTCCAACATTAACATCTTAAAGATAATGAAATCTGTTCTGGATTTGAAATGGTGTGTGTGTATAAACCTGTGATGCAGACCTGCTCTCACACACAAAACCTATATTATTCCCATTCTCACTCTCTAACATAACGTCTCTTGACCAGGTTAGCCCTTGTCCTATTTCTTTCTCTCTCCACTTGCACAGTTCTGTGCTGTGACACAAAGCCTACATCAGTTATTCTTGGCATGAGCATTTGTGGTTTCGTATTCCACATGTCTGTGCTAAATCTTTGCCTGCTCTCGACTAAATAGGCCATGCTTCTTCAGATGTCACTAGCAGCAGCTATGCTCAACTTACGTTGTATAATGTAAAAATAACAATTTATTTTTGTTACTTAATTATAAAATTGTTCTTTAAGAAAGATTTATAAAGTTTGCACGTTCTCCCCGTGTCTGCGTGGGTCTCACCCCCACAACCCAAAGATGTGCAAAGTAGGTGGATTGGCCACGCCAAATTGCCCCTTAATTGGAAAACATAATTGGGCACTCTAAATTTTTTTTTAAAAACACTTCCCCCTGTTATGGTTTTTTTTGGTATGATTTGTTGATGCAAATCAATCTGAAAGTAGTTAATCCAATACTACCAATTATGTACAGTTAATTCATCAAAATAGCTGAATATAGGATTGCAAATATCCAGGATTGTCCTGGAGCCTTGAGGAATTAATAATAAATCCCAAGGACACTGCTGCCAGCAGCCCAGTAGAAAAACCAGAGAGGCATTTTTAAAACCTGCCATTTCTTCATTTTCTAATCATTTTCTATTGGTTACAAAAATATTGAAAGTAGGAAGTGGGGAGGGAGCACTTGGGAGGGGGAGTGGTGAGGGATAGGAGGTTGCATGACAATTCCCTAGAACATGTCCAACGTGTGTTGGCAACACTATTTGCAATTTTCTGTTTGAGTCGCGGTATGATATTAGTCTCCAATTAATTCTGCAAATTAACCCCTTCCCGATCCCCAACTCTGTAAACAGAAACAGTAAAAGCCAGAAATACTCAGCAGGTTAGGCAGCTTTTAAGGAGAAACAGAAGTTAGTCAGTCCATGTTTCAAGTCTGAAGATTCCTCTTCGGGACTGTTCCTCAATGTATGCGGATTCCTTTAATCCACTAAATCTGTTTTCCAGGAAACATTGCACATAACTCGGAATGATGGCACACTTCAAAAGTTATCTCTGTTATCTCAAATGCTTTTTCTGACAACGAACCTTTGACAGGTCGAAATCGAGAGCCGAGGGAAGACGCGTCAATTGTTATAAATTTGATCAATTATCGGTTGGGGCAGGGCAGCATGGTGCCGCAGTGGTAGCACTGCAGTCTCATGGTGCCAAGGTCCCAGGTTCGATCCTGGCTCTAGGTCACTGTCCGTGTGGAGATTGCACATTCTTCCCCGTGTTTGCATGGGTTCCGCCCCCACAACCCAAAGACGTGCAAGGTAGGTGGATTGAACACGTTAAATTGCCCCTTAATTGGAAAAAAATGAATTGGGTACTCTAAATTTTTTTTAAAAAAATTATCAGTTGGGACAGGGGACTATACAACTGGTCAAGTTTCATAAACATCAGAAGTCAAAGGTTATTTTTTGCTTATTGACCTCGCAATGCTTTCAGTGCAAGCTCATATCCCAAAAACATGGCTGCACTCATAGGGAATCCACGAATAGCATTCACGAATGCTCCTTTAAAAAATACCTAGTAAATAAAAGAAAAAATTTTAATATCTTCCCCACGCACCAATAGCTCGATGTACATTTCTTTGTTTATTTTGTTATTTTCTATGAAGCAATTATTGCTTTCTCTAGTGATTGCAATTTCTCCAACTCAACAAACGGCCCGAAAGACGTGCTGTTAGGTGATTTGGACATTCTGAATTCTCCGTCCATGCACCCGAACATACACTGGAGTATGGCGACTAGATGCTTTTCACAGTAACTTCATTGCAGTATTAATGTAAGCCGACTTGTGACAATAAAGATTATTATTATTATAGAAACATTGGCAAGCAACCTGCATTTTGAAGCATGAAAAGACACAAAGAGAGGTACCCCTCTCCTGATACCTGTCTGTCAATGTGAATGCGCCTAGTGAACAAAGAATATTTCCTTAGACCAATTCTTTAGCAATTGCAAACTTAATATGTAAGGGGCTGCAGCCATGTGTCTGAGTCTCAACATTCTTTATGCTACATTTGTCAGCCTAAAACACATTGATTTTAACTGGATGGTTTTGCCTTCAATGTATACTTTAAAAACAACATCCTCTGGATGCACTCTACTCATTTCCCCTTTCCCAAGAAACCTGGCATTGCAGCTCTGGTGGAATCATGTGATATTTGCCACCTACTCTCACGGATAAAGTTATTTTCACTTCCTGATTGTGAACAAAAAGCTGACCCAAATAATAACAAAATGAGTACACCTATTTGTCAAATCATTGTGTCTTTTCGAAGTTCACTTACAAGAGTTGTGCTGGGTCAACACAGTTGAGGATCAGAATCTAAACTCTGCCTTTATAGAGGTGATCTTATTGAACCATTCAGGATTCTGAGAGTACTTGGCAGGGTAATGCTGAGAGGATGGGTGAGATTTAAACACTCTATGGGGGTCTCGTCCACTGGTTGAGAGAACTATTGGAGAATGCTTATCTTTTCCGTGGGGAAGGCCCAATGGTATTAAATGCCCTTCAGGAACGTTAGTGGCCACCATTAGGCCTTCACTGGTATTCAGGCACCAGTGGAGATACTCCCACCTGACTGCCAAAAGCTGACAGCCAATGAGAGGCCAGCAGCTCCTCATTGTCATCGGCACCACTGGGGGTAGAGGCACCCACCAGATGTTCAGGATCATCAAGGGACCCCCAGGCCAAAGGTAGGCTCGGAATCACACAGTGGGTGTCATTCGAGAGGTGTAAGGGGTCGAAGGTAAGGACAGAAAAGTGGCTTTCAATGGCTGCCCCTCCTGATGCCAGGTCCTCAACAATATGCTCAGGGGAATCCTTATGTGGGCATGTCTGGTAGACCCCAAGGAAGGGGGGAGATATGCATGTCACTTATGGGCATATGGGGTCCCCAGTCCCTTCCTGCCTGCCAGCAGCCTCTGCAGTGAAATCTGCTGGGCTCATCACTTTTCCTCCCACATTCCCTAGTTAGACAAAAACATTGTGGCAGAATGAGGCCCTTAAGCGGCCATTAATTAGTCATTTATTGGCCTCATTAGGCCTAAGGGCAGGTGGGCCGCCTGATGCATTGGCCACACACTGTATTGCAGTTCAAGGGTGGGAGGGTAGGCAGCGGGCAGGTCACCCTAAGAGCATAAATACGGCAGTGCGGTGCGTAAAATCCATCCCCTACATAAATAGTAAGAAACACCTTGCGGCAAGTTGAATGGTGCTGCCTTTAAATAATGCTGGTGGGTGGGTGTGATGGTGGTGGGGGGAGGGGGTTGTGGCATTTTAATCCATGTTCACTTATGTGAGCTTAAGATAGGGCATTAAAAGGAGTGGCAAGGTCCAAAATGACAGGTAAGACATCAAATCAATATTATGATCTACCTACTCTGTTTACTTCTGACACTTGCGTGTAATACCCATGCAATCATCCTTGTTGCAGGTCTCACCATAAGTAGTCAGGCATACCCCCACCCCACCCCCATTTCTTACCCCAACTGATTCCCAAAGTGCCAGGACTACTGAGCTGAATTTTGGCGTCAGTGAGTTTACACTACATTTAAGCCTTGCAGCACTCAATAAGGGAGTTCTTGATGGCATAATGTGCAAGCACTTCTATCCTGAATCCAGTTTGTGTTGTACCTGACCCGAGTAGAATAATTTTAACCTTGGCTCCTTAAAAATAAATGATTACGGTGGGATTGAACTGGTCTAAAATCCATTTCACTCCAAAGTATCCCTATTTTCTGATTCCATTGGCAAATTACTTACATTCAGTCCTTCCTTTTGGTAGCTCTGTTGAATACAATGCACAATCCCCTTGTATCTTTTCTCGCTGACTCCATCAGCTTGAAGGCGACATTTGACAACATCCATAGGAGTTGCTGTACCCCACGAAATGCTTCCTAAAAGCACAAATTTGAACAGTCACTATCCAAAACCAACAAATCCTGCTCCAAAATGTATTAATACCGTATCACTGAAGTGGAGGTGTATTCTATGGAGTATCTGCAAACATAGTCGCACTGTTGGCAGCAGGCGACCATATGCAGATGATGCAACAGAATTATCTCAAGGAGTTATGGTTTTGTAAGTAGGCCACCCAGAATCATATTTTTACTGCTTTCCTTTGCTCATGTTTTCCTCTTGCTATTGGAACATATCTTGAACATTTGAGTTGAATGGATTTTATCACTGCTGCTTTGCTGGCTGCCAGGAAAACGAGAGCAACCAAAAACGACTTGCAGGAACCAAGATCTTTGAGTTAGTAGACTACAGAATGTGAAGCAAAGGTTTGGCAAGGATGGTTCTGGATTAAAAAAATCAGAAAACCAACCAACAACATGCCCACTTATATCACCGCCATACTTGGAGGAGATGGAAATTGAAGGAAAATGAGGTGATGCTCCCTCTGACTGTTCTTAACTCCTTGCATGGAAAGCTTTGATTACCATTTGCCACCTACTCACAACAGCCTGGTCTCTTACTTTTTTTCAGTCATGCGTGTGTTCCTTGACACTATGGGCCTACACTGTCACAATTTTTAAAATCAGGAGTGCTCTGCTTCATTTTGTGGTTAATATTCTTTCAAACAGTATAATACAAAATTTTATTTTAACATGGGGTTATATACTGGAATACAATATCAGCTGTTTAGAGGAATGGCCCTTTAGTATCAGCAGTCCAATATACTGAGAAGAAATACTACTGGGCGCGATTCACCAGCATAATTCGATAGTCCAGTTTCCAGCACGTTTGATGGGGCGTTTTGCGATGGCTGCAATGCTGAGACTGATATCGCTATTCAAGGGCACAAGGCCGTTTTTTGTGCATTGGTAAGTTTCTGCCCATCGAGGCCACACTTCGACATTTTTTCGGCTCTGGGGAGCTGAACTTGCCAGCAGGACAGCTCCTCAAAGATCATTTTGTACCGATCTCTGCACCATCCCCACCACCTTTTCAGGACCCCCCCTTCACCCCTCCCCAAACCTTCTGTGGCCCCCTCAACCCCCTTTCATGGGCATGGCCCCCCCATGCCCTGACCCTTGGCAATGCCAACCTTGCTGCTGGGCATTGCCAGGTTGGCACTGTTAGTGTGCCCGGATACCAACCTGCCCTGCCACCGGCCACACAAATGGGCTATTATGGTTTCTGAGACCCCCCACCTCCGTCCGCCAAGGTGCCACCACGCCTGGGCCATGCTTGTGGAAACCAATGCTAATCGGCGCCCCGTTGAGGCTCTCAGGCGCAGCTGTTGACTCACAGGTGAAAGCAGCATTGGGGATATTTAAATGAGCCCCATAACTCACTTAAATATCATTATCTGAATCATGCCCAGCGATCGTGCCGGGCGTCGCGAGTTGGGTCTCTCGCAATCGTCCCAGTGTGAAACCCAATTTGGGGCTCTCATGGGATTCAGCTATCACACCCATTTCCGCGCCGGCTGCATTGCGGTGGCTGAATTGCGCCCATTATCTCCGATACCCTCGTGGAATCTTCTGTAATATTTTCACATCTATGCATAGTGTCCCTGATACACAACTCTCAGGCATGCTCCCAATTTTATTTTTAATTTTTTTGTGAATACCTGCTCATCAGGGCTGGTTTAGCTCAGTGGGCTAGACAGCTGGTTTGGGATGCAGATAAAAGCCAGCAGCGCGGGTTCAATTCCCGTACCAGCTTGTCCGAACAGGCACTGGAATGTGGCAACTAGGGGCTTTTCATAGCAACATCATACTTATGACAATAAAAGGTTATTATTATTATCAAAACACACATAACTCATTTTATGTCAACACAGAAATTTCGGCCTAGATTCTCTTCTCAGTACCACTAAATGTGGATGACTCAAGAGGCAGAATTATCGCTGAAGCTGTCCTGCCAGCTCTTTCAGTCACAAACGCTTTGCCGATTTTCCCAGAAGCCATTAATAGTCTATGTCCCCCACCAAGGAGTTTAGAAGAGGGGTGACTTGATTGAAGTATATAAGTTCCTGAACAGTATTGACGTATGGATATGGAAAGAATGTTTCCTCTAGTGGGTGAGTCCAAAACTATCGGGGCACCATTTTTAAATTAGGTGTTGCCCTTTTAGGATGGAGATGAGAAATGTTTTCACTCAGAGGATTTTGCGACTTTGGAACTCTCTGGTTCAGAAGGCGGGGTCATTGAATATTTTTACGGCGGAGGTAGACTGATTCTTGATAGACATTGGAATCAAAGATCATCGAACCTAGATGGGAACGTGGAATTTGAAACACAAAAATATTAGCCATGGTCTTGTTGAATGGCAGAATAGGCCAGAGGGGCCGAATAGCCTACTTCTGCTCTTGTTTTATATGTTCGGATGTCAGTTTCTATTGCTGCAAATATAAGGAATTCCACGTGAGCTACTCCAGAAGTAGGTGCTACTCCACTGCCATGTTCCACCGTTTTCCCACAATAAACCCCCCCCCCCCCCCCCCCCCACAAGCTCACTACTCCCACTCTAGCCCTTGGAAGGCTGGCTGGGATTTAAGTAGCTGAATTTGGTGCAGGCCATACAGGCTGGGAAGAAAATGTAACTGGTCTGATTAGTAAGCTCGTGGACGACACAAAGATTGATGGAATTGCGGATAGCGATGAGGACTGTCAGAGGATACAGCAGGATTTAGATCATTTAGAGAGTTGGGCGGAGATGGCAGATGGAGTTTAATCTGCACAAATGTGAGGTAATGCATTTTGGAAGGTCTAATACAGGTAGGGAATATACAGTGAATGGTAGAACCCTGAAGAGTATTGACAGTCAGAGAGATCTAGGTGTTAAGGTCCACAGGTCACTTAAAGGGGCAGCACAGGTGGAGAAGGTAGTCAAGAAGGCATACGACATGCTTGCCTTCATTGGCCGGGACATTGAGTATAAAAATTGGCAAGTCATGTTGCAGCTGTACAGAATCTTAGTTAGGTCACGCTTGGAGTACAGTGTTCAATTCTGGTCGCCACACTACCAGAAGGATGTGGAGGCTTTGGAGAGGGTGCAGAAGAGATTTACCAGGATGCTGCTTGATTTGGAGGGCATTAGCTTTGAGGAGAGGGTGAATAAACTTGGTTTGTTCTCACTGGAATGAAGGAGGTTGAGGGGCGACCTGATAGAGGTCGACAAAATTATCAGGGGCTCAGACAGAGTGGATAATCAGAGACGTTTTCCAAAGTAGAGGGGTCAATTACTAGGGGGCATAGGTTTAAGGAGCATGGGGCAAGGTTTAGAGGAAATGTACGGGGCAAGTGTTTTACACAAAGGGCAGTGGGTGCCTGGAACTCACTGCCGTAGGAGGTGGTGGAAGCAGGGACGATAGTGACGTTTAAGGGGCATCTAATGTGCCTCGCACAGATGTGCTTCCTATGAAAAAATCAACGATATTGGTCTCCCCTGTACCTCAACCAAACTGTCCTTCTTGTGAAAGAGAGAATGAATAAGCATTACATTAGTGGTCTTTTCTCCACTAAGGCTTCTCGAGCTAAAATAAGCGACACAGAGGAGGAACGTGGCCTTGAAGAAAGCTGAAAACTAGGATAACAATCTTAAAATTTACGGTTCTCAAATGGGGAACTAGTGATGGGCACCAAGCACAGAGTTAATAGGTGAATGAGATTTGGGGCGAGGTAAGATCCCGACAGCACAATTTTGGTTGGGCACAGATTATGCAAGGTGGAGATGGGAGCCCTCACTAGAATGGCAGCACGGTAGCATAGTGGTTAGCACAATTGCTTCACAGCTCCAGGGTCCCAGGTTCGATTCCCCGCTGGGTCACTGTCTGTGCAGAGTCTGCACGTTCTCCCCTTGTCTGCGGGGTTTCCTCCGGGTTGGGTGGGGTTACTGGGTTATGGGGATAGGGTGGAGATGTGGGACTGGGTAGGGTGCTCTTTCCAAAAGCCGGTGCAGACTCGATGGGCCGAATGGCCTCCTTCTGTATTGTAAATTCTATTAATGTCCAAGTCAAGATGAGAAATAGACGAGGTCCAAGGGCAGTTTCTTGGGCAACCCCAGATGTAACAATGTGTGAGAAGGAACAGAAGCTGTTGTTGATGATTCCTTGACTACGAATAGATTCCAATGGAACTAAGCCAGCTCAGTTCCAACTCGCTGGATGATGGAGGAGGGGCATTGGAAGAGGAAGGTGTGGTCTGCTGTGTCACAACTGTAGAGAGGTCGAGAAGGATGGGAATGGCTAGTTTATCATAGTCAGTTGTAAAGAGTTCCATTTGTGACTTTAACAAGGGCTGTTTCAATATGTGACTGAGCAGGAAACCTGGTTGCAGGGAGTCAACTATGAAATTGTGATAAGGATGGGCATGAATACTGGAAACGAGAATAAATTCATGTACATAGGTTGTACAAAGAGGTTGGAAATTGGATCTTAGTTCGTAGGTTCAAAGAGCTGGCGTATTTATTTGGAGACAATGTACTGTCAGCAGATTTGAAGGGGGACAACAGCTGAAGAGAGGAAATAATTAACAAGATCAGTTAATGTGAGCCATGTAAGGGAAGTTGAACTGTCAACAGTTTAGTTGCAAAATGATCAAGGGAGCAGGGGTCGACGACATACGGTTGGGAAAGTATTAAAGGAGATGAGATAGAATCCAGAAGGAGACTCTGTTCAGGTTTAGGGCAACAGGGATTTTTGAGGAAGTTTCATCAAAGGGGCTGGGAAAGGAGCCAAGTGGTAGGGTCAGAGGTGACCAATGATGGTCTCAATCAGAATCACAGGTGGTTACAGCACCAGAGGCCATAACGCCCATCCTCTTTATGCTGTCTCTCTGAAGGACCAATTCACCTACTTGCCTTCATCCATGGCTTTGCACAATTCTTCCTTTTCAGGAAACTACGCACTTGAATCCCTCTATTAGATTTACCACTGTCCTCCAAATCCCCCACCACTCTCAGGCACATCTTAACCACTCACAGGGTGACGTAGGGCGCGATCTTCCCAAAGGGGAAGAATGTTCCCAAGCGAGCGCGTTTAGCCGTGTGTTTCCCGGCACTCCCAGTGCCGAGAAACACATGGCTACTCAACGCAACTTGTTTTGAATAAGGGGCCTTAACAGAGAACGTATGGCTGAGGCCGCACATAGCCCTGTTTTTTTACAATGGGGAACTCCACTCACCGGAACTCCCTGTTGTAGCGAGAGATCGGGATGGCATTTTTAAATGGCATCCCAATTCTGAGCCACAAAAAAAAATCCCCAACCTCCCCCCAGACCAAAAGAAACATGGGAGGGTCACACAGCCCCCTACCACCCACACCAGGCAATTCCAGCCCGATTGTACATGCACACAAATGCCAGCTTGGCAGTGCCAACCTGACACCGCCAGCTGGTGGGGCACCGCTAGGTGCCGACTGACACTGCCAGGATAGCCAGGTGGCACCAGCAGTGCCAGGGCACCACCCTGCCCAAAGTGCACACAGCTGGGGGCCTCCAATCCCAAATGAAACCTCTACAAGTGCCATTCTGTCTGGTCTCCGTTGTGGGGACCAATACAAAATAGCACTTGCCCAAGGCGAATGGATTGAACCCCAAACCCTCAGATACTTTGGGAATCTGCACATTAGAGCAGTGTTCTTCAAACTTTTTTTCCAGGGACTCATTTTTACCAACCCGGCCGACCTTCGCAACCCACCATTTTCTCTTACCGTTAATGCGAGAGGTGAGCCTGCTTTGTCCTCACGATTTCATTCCAGTCAGGTTCACAGGAAGAGAGGGCTATGCGTCTATCGGGTGATGGATTCAGCCGGTTCCTTTGTGGCGTCTTCCTCTTTGTGAGGACAGAAAATCCAACCTCACACATGTAGGTCGTTGTGAAGGGCAAGAGCAACAAAATGCTTGTTTTACTCAGCTCCAGATGCTCCTCAGAGATGCTACTTCAGAATGCTGACAGCCTCATGGACTTATGCTGTCACAGCTGAGACGCATAAGCTCAATTTCTTCTTTTGGAGGCAGCTGAAAGTTAAGAACATGATTCTGGGGTCTCAAACACAAAGGGATTTTTCACCCACCTCCTCTCTCTCAGAATCTTAAACTTCTCCTCTGGAAAGTAGCGACCAAAATTGTTGATCAGGGCAGCCAGATGCAACTCAATAAGGCTTGCCAATCCATTTACAGTTTCCTTACTAATGCTGTTTTCTTCACTGTGTCGTAGCAGTGTGGGAAACATGTAGTAGTTTTGGCTTCGCACTCGCAATTGCCAAACTTTCAATATCTTTTGGAAAGCTTCGATTTCTTCAGAGTGCCGAAAGCAATCATCATCCTTCCCTTGCAATTTGAGGTTCAGTTCATTTGGAATTGAAAAGATGTCTGCAAGGTAAGACATTGCTAGCATTCAAGTTTCATCAGCAAATGAATCAGCCAGAGGGGACAATTTCTCGAGGAGGAAAACGTGGATTTCGTACGTCAGTTCATAAACTCATAAAGTAGCGCCCGACTCTTTGACAGCCAATGTACTTCTGTGTGGAACGATAAATGTGTGTGCTCAGCCCCCATATCGGATCACAGAGTGTCAAAAAGTCTGGTATTGAGTAGGCTACGTTTAATGAAATTCACAACTTTCACTATTCCTTTCAACACCACTTCAAGTATGGATGGAATTCCTTTCGATGCCAGTACCTCACGGTGAATAAAACAATGATTCCAAACAATATCCTGACCAGGTGCCCCCTTAATCCTTACTATAACTCCGCTGTTTTTCCCAGTCATATTGGCTGCTCCATTACTTGTGATTCCTCTGCAATTACCCCAGTCGAGCCCGCACTTTCTAACCACAAAACTATTCAAAAATTTCTGCGCCAGTCGGGTGGGTTGCTAAAGTCAGGTGGCACAGCAAATCTTCAACAAATTCATTGTGCCAAACATACCTAATGTATACTAGCAAGGTTGCACAATCTGAAATGTCTGTACTTTCATCCAGTTGTATTGAGAATGCCAGCGCTGATTTTAAATGAGAAATAAGCTGGACTTCTAAATTCTCAGCAATATCAGAAATTCGGCGAGCCACTGTGCTATCACTAAGTGGGATGCATTTCACTTTTACAACAAACCTCTCATCTATGACCGTACAAACTATATCTAATGTTGCAGAGAGAATTAATCTCTCTGCTATAGTGTGGGGCATTTTCTCTTTAGCTACACAGTAAGCTATCATGTAAGAGACTAATTGTACTTTGTTGTTCAATGTAACATTTCTGCTGAGGACTTCAGCCGACGATTTAAGTTCTCGTTGCATCCTTTGAAAAAAAAACAAGAGGTTGTCCTCGAACTCGCCATGCTTAGTCTTCAAATGCCTTTGAAGTTTTGAGGGTTTAAACTTTCATTTGCCAGCACTTCCCTGCATATAACGCACATGGGCCTTGCATCCTAATTTGCATTGGCACAATTAATAAATCCATACCTTAAAAAATCGTCTTTATACTGCTTTGTGCCTGATTTCAGTTTCTTCTTAATGGGCTCTTCACCAGAGCCAGTGCTTTGTCCTGCTGTGGACTCTCCCCAACAGCTCACACCGACATTCCTTTGTCCTGCTGTGGATTCTCCTGTGCCACTCTCTTCCGCAGGTTTAGTTGTGAGATCCAGGCCTGTTTGTGTCTCTGGTCCTCTCTTCCCCAAAACGATCCATTTTAAATTTTACTGTCCTGTTGCTTGTTTGCTGCTAACAAAATGGAGAAATGCCCAAAGCACGTGACGTCGACGTTCGGGGGCGTGACCTGCCCTCTGCCTCCATTTAGGCAGGAAGATTAGATAGATTCGGTTAAAAAAATCAATCCGATGATTGGGCGCGCATGCGCAATGCGGCTGATTGTTTAATATATGTTCGCGGCCATTTTGAAGGCCGCTTGCAGCCGGTGTTACTAAAAGCCGGCTGTTGCGGCTGATTCGCGCGATTGGGAGCGCCACGAAGGATGATTCCGCAATGCTCCCGAAACCCGCCCGCGACCCACCTGCCGGTCCTGCCCCCGAGTTTGAAGAACACTGTATTAGAGTATGCATACTGCCTTGCTCAAATATGCAGATTTGCCAAAAACCGGTGGGATTCCCCTTGCAATTTCTCGCGAGATTCCATTGAATCGCGCAAGGTGTTGCGAGCCGGGTAAATCCCGTGAGCGGGGATCTCCCAGCTTTCACCGGCCACACTGCACCGTAGCGAGCTGCGTTTCCAGTGCAGTGTGGCCGGAAGATCACACCAAAAGTTTTTCCTTATGCCATCATTTATTTTTCCAATTACCGTAAATCTGTGCCCTCTGCTTCTCAATTCTTCCACCAATGGGAACTGTTTCTCCCTATCTACCATGTCCCAGAGTCTTGAATACCTTTAACAAATCTTCCCTCAACCTTCTCTTCGCCAAGGAAAATAGTCCCAACTTCTCCGATCTTTCTTCGTAGCTGAAGTTTCTCATCCTTGGAAGCATTATTATGAATCTTTTCTGTATACTCTGAGATTTTCTCATCTTTCCCAAAATACGGCATCCAGAACTGAACATAATACTCCAGTTGAGGCGAAACCAATGTTTTATGCAAGTTTACCATAACCTCATTGGTCTTGTATTCTATTTCCCTATTAGTAAACCTAGGATGTTGTATGCTTTGTGAACTGTTCTCTCAACTTGTCCTGCCACCTTCAATGATATGCACCTATACACCTTCTCTTCCTGTACCCTCATTAGAGTTATATCCTTTATTTTATATTGTCTCTTCATGTTCTTTCCACTAAAGTAAAGCACTTCATACTTCTCTGCCATTGGTCTGCCCATTCCACCAACTTGTCCAAGTTATTTTGAAGTTCTACACTATCATCTTCAAAGTTAACAATATTTCCAAGTTTTGTATTGTCGGCAAATTTTGAAATTGTGCCCTGTACATCAATGTATATAGGTGACTTATAAATAGCAGGAAAAGCAAAGGTACTAACACTGACTCCTCTGGAACTCCACTATAAACCATCCTCTGATCCAGAAAACATCCATTAACCATCACTGTTTCCTGCCCCAATTCCAATTTTGTATCCATGTTGATGCTGTCCTTTTTATTCCAAGAGCTCGAACTTTGTTCACGAGTTTGCCTTGCGGCGCTTTATCAAATGCCTTTTGGAAGTCCAGGTTCATCACAATCAACAGCATTTCCCTCATCAACATGGTACCAGGTTTCTATTTTCTTTAAAGGCAGCCCTTTGTTGCAGCTCTACCTGCCAACCTTTACTTTCAATTTATCGTGGTCAGATCTATTCTTGCCTCATTAAAGCTGTTTCCACCAGATTAATTATACTCTGGATTTTTTCTCGTCCTTTTTCATACTCCTATTGACAGTTGATCCACCTCATTTCCAAACAGTGACCCTTTCTCATTGAACAGGAGCCATACTGTTGTAGAAGGTTCTCCTGAACACACTCCAATAATGATTGCCCCTCTTCCCTTTACACTACTCCTATCCCTGTCTGTATTTGAATGTTTTAAATCCTCAAATTTTGCTCCTCCATAATTCTTTATGACAAAATTGTCCATGAGCTCCCTGTACTTGCTGTCAGAGGTTAGGGCAGAGGAGGGTGATTTCAGAAGTTATTTTGTCATGCTTAAGACTTATAACTCCAGACTTATAACTCTAGCTGTACCTCCAGCCAATCCATTGTAGCTTGGACTAGGCACCGTTATCAAGATGGTAGAAACTTGCCCAGGTTTGTCCTGTCCACAAAGTGCAGCACGAATGCAATACAGTCAATTTCCCACCTAAGATCTACTCCAAACATTAGGAAAGTAATAGAAGATATTGACAACAGTACTATAAAGCCGCATTTAATCACCAGTAACTCACTGACCAATATTCAGTTTGGGTTCTGCTAACCCCCAAAACTGGACCTCATTCCAGCCTTGACAAAAGAGATTAATTCCAGACGAGCCGAGAAGGATTTCCCTACATATTAAGCAGAAATCTGAATGAGTGTGATATCAAGGAATCCCAACAAAATTGCAATCGATAGATTTGAATGTGATAGAAATCAGGCAGAAATTCTCCTTTGGCTAGAGTTATACCTAGCATAAGGGAAGATGGTTGTTAGAGGCTAATCATCTCTGCCCAGGACATCACTGCAGGAGCTTCGCAGAGTACAGTCCTCGGCCCAACCATCTTCACCTGCTTCAACAATGACCTTCCCTCCATCATAAGAACCGCTATGCGAGAGTGTTTGCTGATTATTTCAGTGTTCAGTTCAATTCACATCTCATATAAGGAAACAATCTGCCTGCATGCAGCAAAGCATGCACACCTTTCAGGCTTGTGCTGCTAAGTGCCAAGTAACATTTGTGTCATACAGGTGGATGGTAAAGACCATCCACCTGTATTGGGGTTGGTGTGGAAGAGATCACCATTAATCAGAAACTTAGCATGACCACCACATAAATAGTGTGAAAATAAGAGCAGGGTAGCAGCTGGGCATTATGTGACAAATAACTCATGATCTGACGCCCCATAAACGTTTCATCATCTAAATGCCACAAGTTGGAATGTGTAGGCATACTATCCACTTGCCTGGATCTGGCAGCACAGTGATTAGCACTGCTGCCTCACAGTGCCAGAGACCCAGGTTTGATTCCGACCTCGGGTGACTGTGTGGAGTTTGTATGTTCCCCCCATATCTACTGGGTTTCCTCTGGATGCTCCGGTTTCCTCCCACAGTCCAAAGATGTGCAGATTAGGATGATTGGCCATACAAAATTGCCCCTAGGTGGGGTGCTCTTTGGGAGGGTCGGTGCAGACTCGATGGGCCAAATGGCCTCATTCTGCACTGTAGGTATTCTATAATTCTGATAACGCTTAAGAAGCTCAGCATCATCCAAGATAAGACAGCTTGCTTGATTAGCACACCATCCACCACCTTAAATATAAAAATAAATAAATAATCTTAATTGTCACAAGTAGGCTTACATTAACACTGCAAGGAAGTTACCATGAAAAGCCCCAGTCGCCACATTCCAGCGCCTGTTTGGGTACACAGAGGGAGAATTCAGAACTCTCAGCTAGTATGGGAATTCAACCCACGTTGCTGGCCTTGTTCTGCATCACAGACCAGCTGTCTAGCCCACTGAGCTAAACCAGCCCTCACTCCACCATCAACACACAGTGACACCAGTGCGAATCAACTACAAGATGCACTGCAGCAACTCACCAAGGCTCCTTCAACAGTACCTTCCAAAACTGACACATGAGAACACCATTCGCCCAAAGCAGCCCTCAAAATCAAGCACCTTACTGGCTTAGAACCATATCACTGTTCCTTCATTATCGCTACATCAAAATCGTAGACCTCCTCTCTAACAGCGCTGTGGGTGTATCTACACCTCATGGACTGCAGCGGTTCAAGAAAATGGCTCACCGCCAACTCCTCCTGTTCAGTTTGGTATGGGCCGTAAATGTTGGTCTTGACAGTGACAGCCACATTCTGTGAATGAAAATAAAAAACCTTTCCACAGGAATGGATACCGATGAAAGTTTCCAAAATAAAACAGTGCAACAATTTTCGGTATATCTACATTCATCACAACAAATCTCCAGAAATATATAAATCATCGTCAGTGTCTTCCCTTTTAAGTAATAAATGACGCCTTGATGAGCACGCCCTGTGCTTGCTACATAGCAAACAAATAGAAGAGTACATGGGAAGTGCTCAATAATATTTTGCAAGAATGCACAAATTTATCTTTTAAACTCCACAAAAGGTTATGAAATGGTTACATGCACTTGGCAAGCACTACGTTTCATCTGAATCTGACTAGACTATGGGCGAATTCAACCAAAACATTTTTGACAAGTTTAGTTGGGGGGGTGGGGGGGGTGTGTTCTCGCAGGGCGAGATCCATGATAAATTTTTTTTAAATCAGAGTCTGTTCTGGGTGGGATTAGCAGGGTCGGCCCCAGTGCTTATAGTGCAGGGAATGACTGCTACTTAACAGAACTTTGTTGCTATTTCGGTCCCCGGCAGGAGCTCCACATTACAGGAGATCCTTTGACCCCCCCCCCCAAGACACAACCTCCGGACCCTCCCCCTCAACGCACGTATAGCGGGTCCTTCGGCCCCCGGCACCCCATCTCACACGAGCATGGCACCCCCAGGCCCAATCACTGGTGAGGGCACAATGCCAGTATGGGACCTTGGTACAGCCAGCACATCAGTGCCACCTTGGCACCCTGGCAAGGCCAGGATGGCACATGTTGACACTGCCAGGTGCGCAGGTGGTACCAGCAGTGCCAGGGTGCCAGCCTGGCCAGATACAGGCCACCAGAGGGCCTCTGATTGCCTGGGAAGTCCCTCCCCCCATTCTGCCTGGTCCCATTTGTAGTGACCAGTGCTGAATGGCGCCCGGCAATGGTCTCCTCGGCGAGTCTGGTTGGTGCCAGGTGGCTATTCGATCTGGTATCAGCATACTTAAGTAAGTTTCTTTACTCACTTAGCTATGCGAATCTGTACCCCGACCATTGTGGGCAGGATCCAGGTCGCAACGTCTCATGAGATCTGCTTAGATCTCACGAGACGTACCAACCGTCAGGAATTCCAGGACAGACCTCTCCCAGGATCTATAGAACATAGAACAGTACAGCACAGAACAGGCCCTTCGGCCCTCGATGTTGTGCCGAGCAATGATCACCCTACTCAAACCCACGTATCCACCCTATACCCTGTACCCGTAACCCAACAACCCCTCCCCCCCAACCTTATTTTTAGGACACTACGGGCAATTTAGCATGGCCAATCCACCTAACCCGCACATCTTTGGATGTGCCGCGTCCCATCCTAATTCCAGCAGGACCCAGCCGGTAGATCGCAGCCTTAAATTGTTTCATTGTTGCAGAGCAGAAATTGCCGGCAAGACTGGCTCCTCAGAGATCGGGCCATCATTTTGAAACGGTACCCGATATGTAAGTCAGCTTGAGGATCTCCCACCCTGCCCCAGTCTCCCCCCCCCCCCCACCCATGGGCAATGTCATCACCCATACATATGGGCATTACCCCACACACATACATATGGGCATTACCCCACACACATACATATGGGCATTACCCCACTCCCATCCAAGTGTAGACACCCTGCTAGTGGGTCACTGAAGGCCCCCTCTTTTTAGGCCTCCCACATCTTTTGCCCATACACACACCCTTTCAGGACCCCCACCCTTCACCCTCCAACCTTTACTAGGCACCCTCATACCCGCCCTCCACCCCCACCCTTCATACCCCCCAATACCATTTCATGGGCAGGCCCAAACTCTTGGTAATGCTATCCTCGCATTGTCACCCCGTCACCTTAGCAGTGCCACAGTGGAGGTGCCAAGGTTCTAGGCTGGCAGTCCCCCCTGCCCCAACCACCAGGGGTCTCCAAAAGCCTTGGCAACCCACCTAGGTGCTGTTATGCCTGGTCCACGTTTGTGTGGATGAATACGAAACGGTGCCAGGTCAAAGCCTCACTGGGGAAGCCATTAGTTCCCAGGGGCTGAGAGAGCAAGGCACAAGCATATTTAAATGAGTAGAATGGTTCATTTAAATTTGCTGATCTGGATCTTACCCAGTGATGGCAAGATCCAGATCATGATGCTTTACGAGATTCAGCGGCCTCGTCGCGTCACCAACTCCGACTTGAAGAGGCTGGTAAAAAGCACCCTACGTCAGTATGAGTACATTTTGCAGTGTCCTAAGTTGTATGCTGCATTTTAAGTTATACGTAGATGAGATCCTGCCCTGTTCAGATGCAGCTTAAAGATAAATGCACGGAAATACTTTTACCCATCATATTTTTGTATCATGGTTATTAGTAAGAGGATGAATGGGAGGAAGTTTGAAAATATTGTTAATATACTGGCTAGCTTGGAATTGTATGCAGATGATGAATACCAGGAGGAGGTGGAATGCTGGCGAGGATCGTCAAGGATAGGGGATGAGTCCCAATACCTCTGTGATGGGGGCGGGGGGTAGGGACCATTAGGTTTCAAAGCTGATTGCGCCCTGATATTTGTGGAGCTAGGGGCTGGCTTTATCAGGCCCAGCCCCACAAGTGACAACATAAACCATGCTCACTCATTGTTTTCTCTCTAAGAGGCTGATTATTTGGCAAGTAAACTGGTCTGTGCAACTGGAGTGTTACCCTCCAGTTTTCAGTCTGTACCTGACACTTTGCCAAATTCTGGTAAGATTTCGCCCATGGAGTCCAAATTTACATGGTGATTCACAGGTAGAGGAGCTGGGGAAACCATGAGGAAGAGAGGAGGGATTATTGTAGTAGCTGTATAATATATAAAACTTCTGCACTGAACTTCTCAAATCTATGAAATTCTGAGTACCACACAAATATTTAGTTCAATGGAATTATTTGATAAACTGTCTCTGCGAGAATTCCTGCATAAACTTGTGGTTTAGAATTATTACTTCAAGCTTTCTTCAATCGCTCGCTTACCGTGAGCTTTGGTATTTGCCCCTCTAGGTATCTCAGGCTAACAAGCTGAAATTCCCACAATCACAGATGTGAGCTTTACAAAAATTGGAAACTAAAATTCTGTTTCTGGATTCTCCGGGCTAGCCTGTGTTTTTAATGCTCAAATGTTTTCAGTCAAAGACCCCTTTACTCTTACTGCTATTTCCTAATGTATTCTTGGATGATTTCCATCAAGCATCCTAATTTTTCAATAAAAGTTTAATTACTAAACTCAACAGTTTTCATGAACTCGGTATGCTCTCTTCCTCCAGTGGAAAAGCAATACCATTATCTTCAGTAACACAAACGTTGATAAAAATGGATTATTTGAAATGTAACATTTTCTTTTATACTCCCAACATCTCTAACCTATCATACTTTTTAAAAGGCCCCACCTTTTAAAAAAAATATTACCTACTACATAAAACAGACCTCTATAACTCTCAAAAGCTCTCAAAGACTCTTTAAATTACATTATCCTGGCCATTTCATGCTTTATTTCAGATTATTTGCTTTCCAATTGTAATTACGTTTTGTGTTTAACCCTTGACTATTGCCAAACAAACGTATTTTATCTTTTTCACTTCCTTTCTTCCTTCAATTAATGATAGCTACCTTCCAATACTTCGGCCATGCAACCATCTTTTCTGGGTTTTCATGGCCTTAGTCATTTTTCAGAATGTAGACAATTACCTCAGGTTTATTTCAACCTCCCTTCAATATACAATCTGCATCTGACCAGACCCGCAGCCAGACACATAAACCAAACAATTTCCCACTATTAGCTCTACTTACCTCATTTGCCTATCCAATCATTATTCTTATTGCTACCCCTTTGCTATTCTCTAAATTTTTTCTTCATAAGAAAGAGAGTTCACTTGAAGGAGCAAAATCACATTTTCCTATCAACTAATTTTAGCCTATTTTATGGTGGATATGAGCACATAACTCATATCAGTTCATAATTTTGCCCTATTAAATGGAGCAGGTCTTGATAGTGTAAAACAAGGGATAATTGTTTAGCAGTCAGTTTTGCAACTCTCTTTTTTATTTCTGTTGTAGTCTATGTTTAAAGTCAGAGGGGAAACATTTTTGCCAACATTTACACTTAGCGCTGACCAGGTTGAGGAGTGAGACTGGAGACATCAGTAGATTTCTAACAATTTGCTTCAGTTGCACCAGTGCAAAACTAACAGTGGGCTACATTGTTGAAGGTGCTGTTTGCTCAATGTGATTTTAAACTGAGATTTCTACCAACCGCCCACCCCAATCTGTTCAGATGGATGTAGTGATAGTTCAAAGATAAGAAGGGGAGTTATCCCTGATGTCCTGGTTAATATTTATCCCTCAATCAACATCAAAGCATATTATTATCACATTGCTGTTGGTGGGAGTTTGATATGAGCAAATTAGCTGCCAATATTTCCACAACAGTAACCAATTCAAAAGTATTTCATTGGCTGTAAAATGCTCTGCAGCATCTGATGGTTGTTAAAAGCACTGGATGAATGCAAGTCTTTCTTTCTTACCCCCAATCTTGGGAGGTTAAATCCATTTGCAAACACTGCCACCCTTGCTGAGATCAGCAATTGAATCAGACACAAAAACAGACAATACTGGAAAATCTCAGCAGGTCTGGCAGCATCTGTGGAGAGAAAAGGGAGCTAACGTTTCGAGTCTGAATGACTCTTTGTCAAAGCTTTTAGTCATCCAGACTTGAAGTTAGCTTCTTTTTCTCTCCAAAGATGCTGTCAGGCCTGCTGAGATTGTCCAGTATTTTCTATTTTTGTTTCAGATTCCAGCATCCGTAGTAATTGCTTTTATCATCGAATCAGACAGTTTCCTTTCCCGTGTGGCTCAGGTGAGCTTGTGATGCAAATATTAGTATGTTTCCAACAAATGGAAAACAAGTAATCTGCTATATGAGGGTATTATCAAAGTGGGCCCCAAAGGCTAAAAGAGCGGAAATCTTATAGAAACCTTAACATTGAGAAGGCAAGATGTTGTAGGCTTATAGTCAATAGATGGAATAGCAATGGAGAACTGGCACAACCAAGTGATAAAGACACAGAACAAAGTAATAAAAGCAAACCATATGATCAAGTAACTAATCAAATGTTACAGTTGAATATAATACTTAATAGAATATAAATGTAAGTATTCACAAATAGAGCAGAGATTGTGGTCAAAATTAAGAAATACTGCTAGTACTCTAAACACAAATGCACAATTAACTAATAAACAATGGCATTTTAAATATATACACTGTAAATGAAATATATTTCCTTTATTTCATTCTAAATCTATGTACGTTGTTCAATTTACAATTTTATAAAGGACTGGCTGCTGAGCTTTGGAAGGACCCATCACCCAAAGTACCTCCATAGGATCACACTCAGCTATTGAAGAAGTGAACAGCAGTGATCAGCTAGTACAGATTGATCCTCAAAGGACTGAAGGGAGCTTTCATTGGGTTTAATGCAGAATTGGGAGGAAAGGGGTTGTTTATTTTTTGCAAGTGCTAAACAAATGAATTGCAGCGCCAATCTGCAACAAGCAACATTGTGTGTCACAAAACATCGTCATGGAACAACGCAAGAGGCCTTCTGGCCCTGCACCAGCTCTTTGAAAGAACTATCCAATTAGCCCCACTGACCTGCTGTTTTATTGTCACTGTGCATTCGAGTATTACCAGTCTGCTCAGCAGCATAGATGTTTTAAATGACCTAATACAGAAGGAAAATGTCCTTCTCTAGTGAGCTGTGTATGCTGGAAGTAGTGGCTAATATTACTTGAGGTTTTTTTAACAGAATTGCTGACATGCATAGCATTAGCAAGTGATGTCCCTGTGGAGGATGTGAAGTCCTGTGCAAGCTCAACAGCACATTGCAAGATCTGGACCCCAGATCCATTGTCCCTTCTGGAGCTATGATGTGCTCACCCCTCACCAGGCACCTCATCATCATCCTCCCTTTCCTCCTCTGAGGCAGTGATGGGTTTTGGGTGCGAGTCTGAGGAACTGGATTTGGAGGAATCGACTGTTGTGACATGAAAGAGTATTTTCACTAACTGGCCATCCAGGAACTCCAGATTTTTTTAAATGACTGTTTCAGAAGAGAATCAAAAAAATTATTTTCTTCAAGCATAGCAAATGAGTATAGACAGAGGACATTATATGTGAGTGATTTCAAAACATTCTGGAATATTAAAGGAGGCGCATGACCCTCATTGTGATATTATTCTTTGTAGTTGGAAGTAAAGAACATAATTAAAATACTCATCAAGAATTTGCTGGCTCCCTCACGTAGAATATCAAAGTATTTAGCTTGCATTTTATATAGCTACTATTTTGGGGACCAATATTGCTATCTTGCCCCTTCCCCTGAAAAACTATATTTTTAAAAGCGGTGTGCAATTTTAACATACATTTGGTCAATAACATACTTCCTGGAGAATGTATTAATTGCAAAATGTATGTCAACATTAAATATGTTAAAATTGGATGTTAATTGTATTGGAGAGTCCTGCACCATTCCCAGCACTGTCGAAGTTTGTTTATGTTTTTGATCATGACATGCTTTGTTGCCAGAATAAGGGTATTTGATGTTTATACACTAATTGAAGACACAGTCATACTTCATTCAAACATGATCTTGTGTGCAGTTTTTTGTGCTCCTATTGTTAGCCTTTGTCCTCTGCCATAAGAGAACTATGAGAAATGGCATTTTCACTCATTGCAGTGATAAATTTAATAACGATTTGTTTATAGTTGTCTGGAGTTAGTAATTCACCACTGCTAACAACCTCAAATGTCTTTTATTGGAAATGCAATACCTCTCAGCAGTAAAATCTTAAATTACTGCTCAAAATAAGTCCAAAATTCCAAAATGCTGTTACATCTATGGTGCTCTCAGTGTCTGCTCCTGTTCTTCAGATTTCCACTCCCTAACTCCTTCTTCATCTCCGTTGATCTTGAGCTGGCTCCCAATAGGCATGCAGTAGAGGCCAATATTTAAACTCTTTCATAAAATTATACACTGGATACCCCAAACTCTTTACAGCATTGGGTGTAATAAATCAAATATTGAAAGGAGAGTTGTAATTTTATGAAATGTGAGATTAGCTAAACATGCCAGCTGCACATGTTAATCTTGTTGTTTACACCTGTGTGCTGCCTGAGCTGCATCTATAAATACCTGAAAAAAGCAAAGGCTGATTGCTTACAGTGTAAACACCAAAAGGTGCTCAAAACTGGATGATTTGTCGGCCTCTTTTCACTCTTGAAGTGAAAAAGATGATTAATTCAATTAGAAGCAGAATCAATTAGCAAGTGTGCTTTCAATGTTAATCTGTAGGTCCAAAGATAACCCAGAATTAAAGTAAAATGGCCAGTGATTCCCTTGATCAGAAACTGTAAATTTAGGGATGAATGATTTGTGTAAATACCAAAGAAATGCAACAATGTTTACTCTGGGACTTTTGAGGGCTGTTGAGTTTTTGCTGAAGTTATGGATGATGGTCTGGAGTACCCCTGTGGAAATTAAGTGTAAAAGCAACTCTCTTTATCTCTTGGGGACAGCAGAACAAAATGAGTTTGGGTAGTCTCAATTCATTCCTTGCAGGTGGGAGTTCATAGTATAAAACGTCCTGTTCTTTAGAAATAATCTGGAATTCACACTGAAAAAGACCAGGATGATGCTGAAAATAGAAACTGGCACCATAGTGGAGTTCTTTTCTGAGTTTAGCAATGCACTAAGTGATGTATTTAGTATTGAACCATCAAGGGAGCCAGCATGATGCATTTTTAAACTTTGTTCCCCAAAATTTCAATTGGTGGAAAATAAAGCATTTGCACACATTTTTCGAAATTCAAAGAATTCTTACCTGCCACACCACCGGCCAGCCACACACAAAATAGATTGGGTGCTGTGCTCCCCACAGGTGTCATCCAGTCACACAGCAACATGTAAGGAACAAAGTACAAACAATATCCTGGAACATCTCTGAGGTACATGGCTCCGACACCTCGGTATAGTCCAACAATGCCTTCATTCCGCAGTATCCTGCTAATGCAGTGCACAGGCCCCCTGTATAGAGGCTGATCATTCAGTGCAAGTGAGTGAATGGCACTGGCACCAACCAAGTTTAATTTAGCTGTAGAAGTGTAAAATAGATTTAGCAATTCTTGAATGTAGCTAATGTTCCAAAACAAATCAGTTTTGTTTTAACTGCAAGAGAAAAGCTGTATTACATTCCAGAATAAGAAATATGACAAAAGAAAATCAAGGTGTGGTGTCAATGGCACCATCCACCAACTCTAATTAACACCATAATATTATTGAAAATGTTTAACTAAGGATAGCCTAGCTATCTGGTGTTTTAACTGTACACATTGAGGAAAATTTAGAAAAGACATTGAAGGGTCAGACAAGAAACAATGGTGGAACTCAGAATTAGGTTCAATGATGTCAGAGAGATGTAAAACAGGGGCTGGAAAAGACACACTATAGACTCAAAATTCGAAGGTAAAGGAGCCACAAACTGTGATGTCATGATGCCATTGGTCTGATTCCCAATCTGATTTGTGAAGAATGGTAAATTAGTGGGCAAGGTACAAATTTACCATTCAATTAAGGACCGCGGGCATGCACCTGAGGATGGAGGGCCAACAGGAGGTTGCGAGCGTGGCAACCCCACCATCAAGAGGTGGTTGCTGCTAATAAGAGACAGTGAGGGGATGCCTCAAGATTGAGATGCTCCACTTAACGTTTAGAACATTTCTGCAGTTACAAACTGGCCTCATCTGCCAGCAATAAAGGGCTGCCCCTTCATAGGGCAGCCTCTGTCCACAGCTACGGTTTATAACTGTGGTTGCAGTTTCCTTTAAAGCCAGCTGGATTGCTGCCCTCCTGATCAGGCACTGGGATGCTGCCTCTATCCCAGGTGGAGTTCTGGCCACTCTGGAGGAGGAGGAGTGCCAATCCCCCATCCCCCCATTGTAAGATCCCAGTGGCAGTGGGAGAGGGGCATTAATTAGATTTTTAATATGCCTAATTGGTATTTCACACCAGAATTGGCATAGTTAGCACTGTTGCTTCACAGCGCCATGGTCCCGAGTTCGATCCTGGCTTGGTTCACTGTCTGGACGGAGTCTGCATGTTCTACCCCTGTCTGCAGGGGTTTCCTCCGAGTGCTCCTGATTCCTCATACAAAGGTCCGAAAGATATGCTTATTAGGTAATTTGGACATTCTGAATTCTCCTTCAGTGTACCCGAACAAGGGCCGGAGTGTGGCGACTAGGGGATTTTCACAGTAACTTCATTGCAGTGTTAATCTAAGCCTACTTGGCACACTAACAAAGTTTATTATTATTATTTTTCAAAATGGTCCACAGGCCGGAACATGTCGGCAAACAGACACAGGGCCTATGTCGGGAAATTGAGGGCTTGCCTGCTTCTGGTTCCATTTCCTCATGTGATCAACAATTCTACCTGTTAACTCTATTTCTCTCTCCACGGATACTGCCTTACCTTCTGAGTATTTTCAGCATTTTCCATTATTATTATAGTAAGGAGGTTGCAATGGTGTACGTGAAAAAAACTCATTAAAATGATGGGGGGGGGGGGGGGAACGGCATGTGGCGCAGTGGTTAGCACTGGGACTGCGGTGCTGAGGACCCAGGTTTGAATCCCGGCCCTGGGTCACTGTCCATGTGGAGTTTGCACATTCTCCCCATGTCTGCGTGGGTTTCACCCCCACAATCCAAAGATGTGCAGGTTGGGTTATTGACCACGTTAAATTGCCCCTTAATTGGAAAAAAATAATAATTGGGTACTTTAAATTTATTTTTTTTAAATTAAGTTATGATGGGATATAATTCAATTAAATTCTACTCTTATGGAATTATATTCCAACTCTTACATAACTAGGTAATGCATAATTGTATGGATTATCAGGTGGAGGGATAAGAGGAATGCATAAAAATTGTTTGGTGGAATGATTATTTGGATTCATAAATATGCAAGACACTTGTGGGGCACCACAACACATTTGAATCCCAACTAACCACCATTAATTCTGGTCATAAGTACTACTTTTAAGTCTGAATTTGTGTGCTGGATTCTTAATAAATCTACAATACCTGATATTCAATGTTTCAGAAACTTATTAAGCTCTCATCAGAAATGGAAAACATTCAAGGCAACAGCAGGAAATTGCACTGATACAGTCAGTGGTGCAGCAGAACACGAGGTGCAGGAGGGAACTCGAGTAGGACTGCAGCAAAGAATGTCCCATATGTCTCACAAAAAGGCAGGTATAACTGGTCCCAATTCTGCTTTGACAAAGAGTCATCGGACTCGAAACGTTAACTCTTTTCTCTCCCTACAGATGCTGCCAGACCTGCTTAGATTTTCCAGCATTTTCTCTTTCATAACTGGTCCCATATTTGGAGGTAAGAATGGACTTAAAGGAGAGATTTTTCAATGTGAAGACAGACTCTGCCGAGCAGAGGGGCTAGTGGAAGATAGAGAATGGCTGGGCCTCTATTCAAGGAAGAGCCACAGAACCCCAAGTTGGAATTGATGTGGGATGGAGGAGCAGAGGGACTTGAGGTCCTTAGTGAAAAGCACTTTGCTTTCCATCAAGCTACAACTTAAGCGAGCAGATGAGTTTAAACATTGTCACATAAATATCCAATACATGCACTCTACAGCAGAAATCAGCAGACAAAAATCAGGTGTGTTGTTGATTTTTTTAAACTTGGGTTAAAAAAGGTACTGAACCCAACTGCAGTGCTAGTATCAAACTAAACAGACAGTTATCCACTGAACTACCCAGTTGTATTTCTGGTGTTCATACACTTTAGAATAATTAATGGATGAATTAAGAAAAATATTCAAATACTTGTGTTGTGGCATTTTATTTTCTCCAAATTTAGTGAAGGCACATTAGCCTCTAAAACCAAAGCTCTCTTCATAATCATACTTTTTTCCCTTAAACCTGCAAGAAATAAAGCTCATTGTGTAGTGGGTAACATTTTGGCATGGACTGAAGATTGGCAAGCGAACAGGAAACAGAGTTGACACAAGTGGGTCTTTTTCTGGTTGGCAAGATAATAATAATCTTTATTAGTGTCACAAGTGGGCTTATGTTAACACAGCAATGAAGTTACTGTGAAAATCCCCTAGTCACCACACTTCGACACCTGTTTGGGTACACTGAGGGGGAATTCAGAATATCCAATTCACTTAAGAATTGGACCTTTGTGTGAGGAAACCGGAGCACCAGGAGGAAACCCAAGCAGACACTGGGAGAATGTGCAGACTCTGCACAGACAGTGCCCAAGCTGGAAATCCAACCTGGGTCCCTGGCGCTGTGAAGTAACAGTGCTAACCTCTGTGCTATTGTGCTGTGCCACAGTGATCAGTGCTGATGGCTCATGTTTTATAATTTATATAAATGACTTGGCTGAAGGCACTGAATGTATGTTTGTTAAATTTGCTGACCACACAAAGGTAGGGAAGTAAATTGTGAAGACGGCGTAGGGAGGCTACAAAGGGACGCAGGTGAAGTGAGTCGTCAAAAATCTGGTAAATGGAGTATATTGTCGGCAAATGCGAAATTGTCCATTTTGGCAGAAAGAATAAAAAGACAAATATTATCTAAATAGAGAGATTTCAGAGCTCTGAGGTGCAGAAGGATCTGTGTGTCCCAGTGCATGAATCACAAAAGGCAGGTACAGCAAGTAATTAGAAATGCTAATAGACTATTATAATTTACTGTGAGGAGCATTAAATACAGAAGTAGGGAGGTCATGATTCAGATGAACAGGACACTGGTGAGACCACATCTTGGGTACAATGTACAGTACTGGTCTCCTTGTTTAAGAAAAGATGTAAATGCATTAGGAGCAGTTCAGGGAAGATTTATTAGACTAATACTAAGAATGGGTGACTTGTCTTACAAGGAAAGGTTAGGTTTGAATCCACTAGAGTTTAGAAGAGCAGGAGGTGACTTGGCTGAAACATATAAGATCCTGAGGGGTATTGACAGGGTGGTTGTGGAGAGAATGTTTCCTATTATTAGAGTATCTAGAACTAGGGATCACTGTTTAAAACTAAAGGGTCACTCATTTGAGACAGAGATAAGGAGAATTTTTCTCTTAGAGGATTGTGAGTCTTTGGAACTCTCTTCCTCAAAGGGCAGTGGAAACACGGTCTTGGACTATTTTTAAGATGTAGAGATACCGGCGTTGGACTGGGGTGAGCACAGTAAGAAGTCTTACAACAACAGGTTAAAGTCCAACATGTTTGTTTCAAACACTAGCTTTCGGAACACTGCTCCTTCACCTGAGGAAGGAGCAGTGCTCCGAAAGCTAGTGTTTGAAACAAACATGTTGGACTTTAACCTGGTGTTGTAAGACTTCTTACTGGACTATTTTTAAGGCAGAGATAGATAAGTTTCTTGATTAACAAGGGAGTAAAAAGTTTTCGGGGTAGGCAGGAATGTCGGGTTGAAGTTCCAATCAGATCAGCCAAGATAGAACATAGAACATTACCGCACAGAACAGGCCCTTCGGCCCTCGATGTTGTGCCGAGCAATGATCACCCCACTCAAACCCACGTATCCACCCTATACCCGTAACCCAACAACCCCCCCCTTAACCTTACTTTTAGGACACTATGGGCAATTTAGCATGGCCAATCCACCTAACCCGCACATCTTTGGACTGTGGGAGGAAACCGGAGCACCCGGAGGAAACCCACGCACACACGGGGAGGACGTGCAGACTCCACACAGACAGTGACCCAGCTGGGAATCGAACCTGGGACCCTGGAGCTGTGAAGCATTTATGCTAACCACCATGCTACCGTGCTGCCCCTTAGATCTTAGTGAATGGCCTCACGCCATCAGGAAACCCCCAGGCTATCGGCAAAACAGAGGATCCCGACGGCGAAGAGTCTAACCCTCACTTGTCAGGTGAATTGGACATTCTGAATTCTCCCTCAGTGTACCCGAACAGGTGCCGGAGTGTGGCGACTAAGGGATTTGAACAGTATCTTCATTGCAGTGTTAATGTAAACCTACTTGTGACACTAATAAAGATTATTTATTTATTTAATAGACTTGCTAATCAATGTGTTCAAAGAGATAGTGGCAGGATGGAAATGAAATTGGCTAAAGAAGAGAAAGCAAAGATATGTGGTGAAAGATATTTTTTTCAGATTGGAGAGAAAAATACATGTGTACTATCCAGGCATTGATATTAGAACCACTTGCTCTGTTTGGCATATAATGGCTCGGACCTGGGTAGACAGGGCATTATTTCTAAGTTTACAGGTGACACAAAGCGTAGCTAATGTAGTAAGCAATGAAGATTTGGTCCAGATTTCAGGTGCCACAGTCTGTGGATTACTGAAGAAGTGATGCTAAAAAATTCTTATATGAAAATCATCCCTTAAATTATGTGTAAAAGGCCAGCGCGGTGGCACAGTGGGTTAGCACTGCGGCCTCACGCTGCTGAGGTCCCAGGTTCAATCCTGCCTCTGGGTCACTGTCCGTGTGGAATTTGCACATTCTCCCCGTGTTTGCATGGGTTTCACCCCCACAACCTAAAAATGTGCAAGCTGGGTGGATTGGCCACGCCAATTAATTGGAAAAAATGAATTGGGTACTCTAAATTTTAAAACAAAAACATTTTTTAAAAGTGTAAAGAGATGTACATTTAACTTGGATAACGTTTCAGCTGATAAGGAGGTGAAGAAGATGAGGAGGGGGAATATGAGATGCCAAAAGCCAGTGAAACAGTAACATTTTTCTTTATTAAACCAAATCATTTAAATAAATTTAAATAAATTAGTAGATTTAATAATGGGAGATGAGGAAATGGCTGAGGTACTGAACAGATTTTTTGGGTCGGTCTTCACAGTGGAAGACACAAATAACATGCCAGTTACTGATAGAAATGAGGCTATGACAGGTGAGGACCTTGAGATAATTTTTATCACGAAGGAGGTAGTGATGGGCAAGCTAATGAGGCTAAAGGTAGACAAGTCTCCTGGCCCTGATGGAATGCATCCCAGAGTGCTAAAAGAGATGGCTAGGGAAATTGCAAATGCACTTGTGATAATTTACCAAAATTCACTAGACTCTGGAGTGGTCCCGGCGGATTGGAAATTAGCAAACGTGACACCACTGTTTAAAAAAGGAGGTAGACAGAAAGCGGGTAATTATAGGCCAGTGAGCTTAACTTCGGTAGTAGGGAAGATGCTGGAATCTATCATCAAAGAAGAAATAGCGAGGCATCTGGATGGAAATTGTCCCATTGGGCAGACGCAGCATGGTTCATAAAGGGCAGGTCGTGCCTAACTAATTTAGTGGAATTTTTTGAGGACATTACCAGAGCGGTAGATAATGGGGAGCCAATGGATGTGGTATATCTGGATTTCCAGAAAGCCTTTGACAAGGTGCCACACAAAAGGTTGCTGCATAAGATAAAGATGCATGGCATTAAGGGTAAAGTCGTAGCATGGATAGAGGATTGGTTAATTAATAGAAAGCAAAGAGTGGGGATTAATGGGTGTTTCTCTGGTTGGCAATCAGTAGCTAGTGGTGTCCCTCAGGGATCAGTGTTGGACCCACAATTGTTCACAATTTACATAGATGATTTGGAGTTGGGACTAAGGGCAATGTGTCCAAGTTTGCAGATGACACTAAGATGAGTGGTGAAGCAAAAAGTGCAGAGGATACCGGAAGTCTGCAGAGGGATTTGGATAGGTTAAGTGAATGGGCTAGGGTCTGGCAGATGGAATACAATGTTGACAAATGTGAGGTTATCCATTTTGGTAGGAATAACAGCTAAAGGGATTATTATTTAAATGATAAAATATTAAAACATGCTGCTGTGCAGAGAGACCTGGGTGTGCTCATGCATGAGTCGCAAAAAGTTGGTTTACAGGTGCAACAGGTGATTAAGAAAGCGAATGGAATTTTGTCCTTCATTGCTGGAGGGATGGAGTTTAAGACTAGGGAGGTTATGCTGCAATTGTATAATGTGTTAGTGAGGCCACACCTGGAGTATTGTGTTCAGTTTTGGTTTCCTTACCTGAGAAAGGACCTACTGACGCTGGAGGGTGTGCAGAGGAGATTCACGAGGTTAATCCCAGAGCTGAAGGGGTTGGATTACGAGGAGAGGTTGAGTAGACTGGGACTGTACTCGTTGGAATTTAGAAGGATGAGAGGGGATCTTATAGAAACATATAAAATTATAAAGGGAATAGATAGGATAGATGTGGGTAGGTTGTTTCCACTGGCAGGTGAAAGCCGAGCCTCAAAATAAGGGGAAGTAGATTTAGAACTGAGTTTAGGAGGAACTTCTTCACCCAAAGGGTTGCGAATCTATGGAATTCCTTGCCCAGTGAAGCAGTTGAGGCTCCTTCATTAAATGTTTTTAAGATAAAGGTAGATAGTTTTTTGAAGAATAAAGGGATTAAGGGTTATGGTGTTCGGGCCGGAAAGTGGAGCTGAGTCCACAAAAGATCAGCCATGATCTCATTGAATGGTGGAGCAAGCTCGAGGGGCCATATGGCCTACTCCTGCTCCTAGTTCTTACGTTCTTAAAATACTTACTGATTTTCAAATGCAATTTTTAGTAGCTAATTCATCTGATTGAAGTTCAATAATTATTATTTGAGTTATCACTAAAAATCAGGTTGAGGCCAGAAGTGAGGGAACTTTCTAAATATTTTTTAGTCATACGATGGCGAAGTTGTGTGACATGTTTTCATATATTTAATTTTAAATGTAGGCGACAGAAATTGTATTGGAAAATTGGGAGTCAAAACGGACAGATCTGAGAGAGCAGGAAAGCAGAAACTGCGTGCAGACATAACATTCTTACCTTTTATAGATACAGGTGGCTATCAAATCAAATCATTATATATAAAAAAGTTAAAACTTATGGCAGGTTTAGATAA